>NC_089669.1:5667500-5885000 GCF_037042795.1 Molothrus aeneus | reverse complement strand
GCCTGTCCTTGATGGCTGTAAGATGAATCTCATCCAGCTCAGCAGCCTTTAGCTAACACTCTTTATTCCTTGTGTCTGACTGAGCTCTAACTTCTGCTAGGTTCTGTTGGTTTTTTTTTTCCCTTTTCAGAAACTTTCTTTAGAGCAAAAATGTCATACTGAAAAAAAAAAGCACTTTCATGTTGGAAGGACCTGTTTCTGGAAGGTGAACTGCATCTCACCCCATGGTGAGCACATGGTGAGGCAGCTGCAATTTCTGCTGTCATTTTGAACATGTGGAAGGCAGTTAGAGGTGAGGGTTGGATCCCTGGGCACAGTGTTTGGAACACAGACCCTCAGTTAAGGATGAAGCACTTTCTATGCTGATTTTTTTCCTCTTTTTCACTTGGTTGATAAATTCACTTCACTATGAGTTCCCTAAGGCTTTGTTAACAGCAGTCATTAAACACTGCTAGGAAGGAGGAAAAAGGGCCTAGACAATGTGTCTGTCCTGATCACTGATGAGGCAGTGACAGAGCAGGTATTCAGGTGGGGGCAGCTGCTGCTAAGAGCTGGCAAAGAGATCCCTGAGCATGTGAAATGTGAGAAACCAGGAGCAGGCACTCGAGGAAGGTAAGGCAGAAGCTTCAGTTAAGTTAGAGAAGGAAATACCTCCTGCCAGAGCTGCTGTGTAGAGGGGGTGAGGTTCTGTGAGTCACCTGGGCCAGGGGATTTAGCATCCTTGTGATCTGTACCACAGACCTCAAGGGCTTTCCTTCTCCAACACTTCTTCTTATGATGTGTCTTATGATGTGCCTCTCCAGACTCCTGTGCAGATGATCTTTAAGGTCTCTTCCAACCCAAACCACTCTATGATTCTCTGATTTTCTCTCTGCCCTCTCCCCTTATACTGACTGCTAAAGGTATCTGTAGCTGCCTGTGGATAAGGGAGATGAGGAGATGTAGAATGGCCTGTGCAGTACAACTTCTCTGATGCAAAGTTTTTTTGCTGTTTCTTGCTCACGTGGGAGGATGAGGAAGGTGGTGGTGTAGCCTGTGTGGTGTCTCGCTGTGGCTTCCAACTTAGTGTTCTGCTGTTTGAAGCCTGGAATTTTCAGATAAACCTGCAAGAGAAGGGGCTTTCCAAAAATCCGAACTCATTCCATGGAGATCTGGCAGACAGGTGAGGGCTTCTGAGGGATGGGAATAGAATCCAAAGGATCAGGCTCCAGTTCAGCCTCAGGAGCAGCCACCACTGCTGTGACAGGAGTGGCCTGGTGGAGAATCCACTCAGTGCCTGTGGCACTGGAGCTGCAGTGGAGCCGCAGTGGAGCTGCATGTTGGGCTCTGGGGGCCAGAGCCCAAGGCAAGAAGCTGTGAACTGCTGACCCTTTGCACATCAAAGTGCCCAGGCTCCTGTGGCCAGGACAAGGACTTGGACACTCAGAGACATGGCAGGAGCCAAGGACCCCCAGACTTTGCTGTCCTTAGATTGTGATGGGATAAAAGCCCAGGGTTTTCTCTGTTTGGGGTGCCTCCTCAGAGGCCCCAGCTCAAGCTGTTAGTTTGTTACTTACCTGTTGCACTGTGATTAAATTCTTGTAAGGATCTGGGCATTTGAGACTCTCATGGAGTCCTCTGATGGGAAACCAAGGATGGAGCTGTTGAGAAAATCTGGAGCGACTTGGTGAGTGTGGGGATGCAGTTGCAGAGGGACCTTAGTCCCAGCTTGGGAGGTGGGACAGTGACAGCCAGAGTGGCTCCTGGATGTTGGGACAGGGCAGTGCCTCTGTGTGATGGGCATGTGCTCTCTTGGGAATTGCCATTCCCTCTCCATTGGCCTTGTCAGCACATCCCCATCCCTGCCTGTGCTCCCTGCAGACCACACAGGGCCCCATCCTGGCTGTCCTCATGGGCACAGATGTGCTCAGCCTGCTCCAGTAGTGCTCTTGGAAAGGTTCTGGAGCAGCCTCACAGTCACCTCATACCCCTCATTCCCTGCAAGCCTCCAGGACTCTGGAATGTTCCTTATTCACAGAATCACAGAATCATTGATGTTGGAAAAACCTCAAGGTCATTGAGTACAACCTGTGCCCAATCCCCAGCTTGTCACCCAGCCCAGATGTCCTGGATTGTGAGATAAGTGTGGGGCAGTTCTCTGCTGTTCATTGGGCAGTTTTCTTTATCTCTCCCACAACCAATCCTCTTTCCAGGAGATATCTGCCTTTAATGGGCCATTATTTATTAATTATCTTCTGTCCATGGCCACTGAGTGTCCCTGCATGGCTGATCCAATCCCATCATCCCATGGGGAGATGCTCCGCCCAGGGGAGGAGCCAAGCATTCCTACCTGGGTACAATCTGAGCCTGGACCAGCCCAGCAGCCTTTGCCCAGTGCATTGCCAGAGGAGCAGCTTCTGCTGCCCTGCCTTGCCAGAGGGAGCCCAGGCCCATCTGCAGCAGCCCTGGAGCTGCAGAGGAAAACTCCCCCCTTGTGCAGGATCCCTGCTCCAGCAGAGCCACAGCTGGCACTGCAGGAGGGCTGAGCCCCCATGGGATGGGGCTGTGCCACCCCCTGACACACAGGGGGCAGGGACTGCTCTGACTCTGGCAGTGTTGGTTTGTATTACTGCATTGTTTATTTAATTTTTTTTTTTAAATTTTCTTCTCTAATAAAGAACTGTTTTCCTTTTCCCATATCTTTCCCTGAGAGCCCCTTAATTTCAAAATTGTAATAATTTGGGGGGGGGGGGGTTGCATTTTCCATTTCAAGGGAGGCTCCTGCCCTCCTTAGCACACACATCCCTTTTCAAACCGAGACACTAGAGCACTCAGTGCCACCTCCACGTGTTCTTTGGACACCTGCAGGGCTGGGACTCCAAACCTCCCTGGGTTGCCCTTTTCAGTGCCTAACAAATCTATCAGGAAAGAAAGGCCTCATAAAATCAGGCCTGCTCAGTTGGATGGATGGCTGGCCTGTCATTTCTTTTAAGTGCAGCTAGCACTTTGCAAGTTCCCATGTGAAAACAACCCTGGTGTGAACAGTTTGTTAACATAACAATCTATTCCTGGGTGAAAAACAACTAACACCTCCATAAACATTAAATCTGTCCCATCAGAACCAGAGAAGAAAATATGTAAACGATTTAAGAGTAGAGAGATTTGATGGACAAGTAAAATACCTTTTACTAACCAATAAAGTAATTGGCAAGAAAGCTACTGACCAATTGGAGTCACACACAAAGTCTGTAAAAGTGTATAAAAATGAGTTATGTGAATCAAGAATGGGCTTCTTCCACCATGAAGAAAATGAAATCTCACCTGGTTTATTCTGATGATGTCCAGCCTGAACCTCCCCTGGTGATCCAGCACCTCAATGTTTTTCTTGAAGTAAAGGGCCCAGCCCTTGTCAAAAGAGAGAATTGGACTCTTCAAAGCTTTGCTTACTCAACTCACACCGGACACCTTCAGGAGTGCAGGGTGGTATTATTCTTCTTATAAATTATTTTATCCTGTGTAGGGTGATGAGGGGTGTACATAGCAGGAATGGATTCCCAGAATCAAGACTGAGCTTCCAGAGGAAGAAGTGATGTAGTAAAGGCAGAGAGATGGGGATGAATGGAGGGTTTTAACAGCCAGGCACTCATGGCAAGGCAGGGGAAGGTAAGCCAGGCTCAGGAACTGGAACCTGCTTTACCTTAATGTGTCTTTTCCCTTTGCCCCTAATGTAACTGTGCCCATTGAGACATTGCCCTCACTGTCTTCCTCAAATGTCTCCAATGTGGTGACAAAAGAAAATGTGAAATTCCAGCTGTGGAATTTTCCAAAACACGAGTTTAAATAAAAGGGGAGGAGGAAGGGGGAAAATAAAGGTCTAAATGTGAGAGTGGAGAAGGAAGAGGAGAGGTGGGTTAGCAGGGTTAGGCAAGGAAAATAATCCAGTTATTTTAATTGATTAACTCAATTGGCAAAATTGCAAAAGAAAACCAGAAGATTAAAAGCATAAAAGGCTTTTTCCCCTGAGGGCTTAGAGTAAAACAACTGCAGACTTTTTGGTGCAATTGTTTTTTTGTTTGTTGACTGGCTTCATGGGGCACTACAGCAAAGGGGATGAAGAGCCCAGCTGTGTAGGAGCCAGAACTTGTTCTGGGCACCCCTTGAACCTCAGTGGCAACCTTGGACTCAATTCACCATCTGCTTCAGTATTAGAGTTGCTTTAGCTGTGCTGCTGAAGGCTGTAGTTTCCTGAACAGCTGATTTTGGGAAAAGTTGTCATTGGCACCAAAACAACTCATCTGGTTCCATTCTCCTCTCTTTACCTGGTTCAGAGAAGCATCCATAATGAAAGTGGCCCTTGTTGTTGCTGTTGTTTTTGTTGTTGAGCATTAACCTCAAACATTTCCTAGGTGGTGTGGAATGGCTGCTGGATTTTTTATCCTGACTGGCTGCAATTCAGGATCAGCTCTTCCCACACACTGTGGTGTGAACAGGGATGTAGAATGATTTTTGAGAGGAGGAGCCAGTTTTTGCCTCTACTCCACAAGTTCCTGGCCCTTTGTTGTCTCCTGCAACTTCTAAAATGAACACTTCAGTTATAAGTGTTAAAATTATTGTTGTTATTATTATTCCCCAATGTTTGGGGTCAAGTACTATGCTTGGATGAGAACAACTGTGCATCTCCCTCTGCTTCCCTCCTGTGTCTCTGCAATGTGCTGGGGAACCCTGGACATGAGGCTGGGAGTGTGCTGGACAACAGGAGGATCAAGACCATGGGTCATGTTCTATAGATTGGAAGATTTCTTTGTCTCTAAGGCTATCCCAGATTGCTGGATAAGGAAGGGAGACATTATCCCAAAGAATCTAAAACCTCCAAGCAAAGAAAATGCTGTTACCAGGAGCAGGGGAATATGTGAGATTAGTTTGTAGATGGCTTTGATGTCAACTTGAATTACAATTCAGGAAAATCACTTAATTGGTGTAAAGAAGTAGATCTTATAATATTGGTTTTCTCTGGGTCTGGACTGAAGGCACTTGAGACAGTAGTTCATGTTCACACTCAGGTGTTCATTATTTCTTATCAGTAAAACAGTCTCACTACTGTGACTTGGGCAGCTTTTCATTAGAAGGCACAAAATGGCCAACAATCTCTTGTTACAAGGTCTTTTAAGACTAAACTATCCAATTAAAAACTGACACCTGAATTATTTTCCTTTTTAACCCAATAACTGATCCCACAGAGCTGGCACTGCGGACTTTTCTGCCCAATTACAAAATGCCACCCAAACCCATGGAGAAGAAGGAAGAAGAAGGTGAAGAAGTACAACCTGCCTCCACCCTAAAACCTCCATCTTGCTTCATATTTATTTCTATATTCTAAAATCCCAAACTTTAAGTTTTCCACCCTGTGACATTACACACTTCTAACCAACTCCACACCCATAATCCCAGTAGTACCAATCAATTTTTGAAGTCTTCTCCACAGTCTCAGGTCAATGCAGTGTTCTCTCATGGGTCTGTGCCTTTAAGCACAGAAAGTTTAAAATTCTCAGCATCCAGGATTCCAACATTATAATATTTCTGTGATGTGAGTGGTTGGCCAGTCTCCTCTGGTTTTGGTGGTTGTTGATGTGTGTCAGTCACTACCTTCACACCCAGCACTGAGTTCCTTGTGATGACCACATCTCCCATGCCCTCTGGTGGGTCCTGATCTTGCATTTTATTTCAGAACACTTTGAAAAGGAATAAATAAAAATTGGATTCTGATTGTCCTGATGGTCACAGTCCCTGTGCCAATGATGTCATAAATGAATGGACAGTTCTTTAGCACTGCTGGAGTACTTTGGCAGCCTGGCATTCCACTCTGTTAGTTTTGAGTGATGGAAACCACACTGAGCAATGAAAGACCAGGTTTGATTTTTTAATGCTCTTCTATTCAGGCTACTCAAGGAAGAACCTGAGCTGCTGCTCCTCACTTCTGAAGGGAAAGGGATATCACCTGCTGCTTCTGAGCAGTACCTGCCACAGGTGGGTGATGCAGGGCCCTCTGCATCCCCACACCAGGTGAGGTGGGACCTCTCAGAGATGCCCCTACACATGACTCCCATAAAAGGCTGGCAATACAAGAGTACCCCAAGAGCTCTGTCACTGTGGCATGGGGGAGATGGATATTGTGGAGACAGATGGGCATGCCAGCCCTCTCCCTTGGAGAGGTATCCCTTGAATGGGCTGTGATAAGATTTTCTCAAACTCTCCTGGATTGAGAAATCCTCCTTGGTCATGGTGAGTTCCCAGCACGCTTTGGAACCCCATGTAGACTTTTGGGACCAATTGGTTTTTCCCACTTGGAACCACCCCTGCTTTTCCACATAAAACCCCAGTTTCTGCCCACTTCAGCAGGGAGCTGCTGTTCCTGGCCTCCTTTGCAGGGTGCTGGAATAAAGGAACTCTGTGGAACAACCACATGGTGCTTCTGTCTCTTTGTCCCTGTGTTGGTCTGGATACACCTGGCAAGGCAGAACTGAAATCACTGAGAGCTGAAATCCCTGCTAAGAGCTGAGCTGGCTGCCCCTTGCTGAGGTTGCCCTGCAGCTGAAGGACTGCCTGAGACCCCTAGGAAGTTGTCTCTTGCAGGACCTCTCTCTGAGAAGGTTATGGTGTCCAGGTTGAGCCATCAGACCCCTGCCCAGCTGCCTCTACAGATCTGACCCACGTCCTGAATGTGCAGCTCCTGCTGCACCCCCCTGCAGCCAATGTCCAAAGGGCAGAGTGTCCTCACTCCTTCTGGGTTGCTGTCTGTGCTTTTACACACACCTATGGGCTTGGGGGGCCAAAGGAACCTCACTCCTGAGTGAGCACAGCTGCTGGATTCCTTGTGGACCTGCAGAAAGGTCATGTCTCAGTCAGTATCTGGGGAGGAGAAGAGGCAGCTGCAGCATTCCCCAGCTGCCCCCGTCCCTCACTGCACACTGAGGCTGTACAAGATGATCCTGGGCATCTGGTTCCATTGATAAATAGATGCCAAAGTGCTTCAGAAAACATCTCTCTGCATCCTTAATCATTGTGTGTCACTGACACCTGTGCCCTGGGAGCCCTTTAGGACAGGAATTGTGACCATTGTGACCATTACCCATTACCCTGCCCCAGACAAACCTTAATTCTTTCAGCCCTGTGTGTCCTGGGGGCAGGGGGTAGTCACAGAAGAGGTTGAGGTGTTTGACTTAGTTTGTGACTGACCAGTATTTGAGTGGGATTCTTCTTCCTCACAGCTGCAGGGAAGTTACTCCAGTTTTGAGGCATTCAGGAAGCTGGAACTTTTTACAACTTTCCAGGTTGGCTTTTCACATTGGGAGCTCAGCTTTTCCTGTGATTTTTCCTAAGTGTCCACTTGACAGTACAATGTCATCCTCAATACATCTGAAGAGAAGATGCAAGGTCTGGAGTTTGCTGTATACCTGGGATCACAGATGGAGAGGGTTTTCACACACTTTGCTTTTTTCCAAGGTCTAAGAAATCTCTGAGCAGAATATTTCCAAGAATACTTCTGCTTCCCAACAGAATCTTTCCCAGAACAGGAGAGTGTACTGGCCAGAGGAATCAGAGCAGACTGTTAACTCTTCAGCCCCTTCCAATCTCTGCACCATGCTCCTGGCTATCACCTCTCAAAGTGGTGCCTCCACCTCCTCTGCCTATGGGAAACATCCAGCTGAAGCAAGGCAGATTTCAGATGGATGTGTGGCTTCAGCCCTGGGGCCCCCAGTTACTGTGCTCGTGCCTGAAGGCTCTGGGCAGGGGCAGCTCTTGGCTGCATGAGGGCCATGTGGCCTTTACCCAGCACGGGACACCACGAGGTTCTTGCTCCATGCCCTTCCCTGGCTCACAGCTCTCTTGGTGTCCAACCCTGTGTCTTTTGTAGCTGAGCCCTCTGTGAGAACATCCATCAGATCCCACCTTTTCCTGTGCCAGTCTGCCCATCTTTGACTGTTTCACCTTGAGACTCTGGCAGAGACCATGGAATGGAGCAGGTACAAGGGAAGCCTCCACCATGGGCAGTACAGATTGAAGATCACAGTGTCTTTCACTTGGAGAACAAAAGCTGATTTATTTGATCCTCGTGATGCTCCTGCTCTGGACTACAACAACCAGCAGCCCTTTCCTGGGTCTGTGATGGAAGGAAGAGATGTGTGGGCATTCAGGGCTGGGAACACAATGCCCATATGGAGAAAAGTTGGGACTGGATGGGAGGGAAAAGATCCCAGCAGGAATTATAGCTAACAAAATGTTCGCAGATGAAAAGCTGAGATGAAGTGCCTCAGTTTTGCTTCTGAGAGTTCAAACCAGCAAGTGTTGTGTGAACAAGAGTCTGGAAGTTGCCATCAGGCCTGGGACAGTAATGGAAGAGATTGCCTGAGAAAGTGAATGTGGTTTTGTGTCACTGGAGAGCAGGAACAAGGTGTTAACCCCTTGGTTGCTCAGGTCTGACCTGCAACTGCTGAGGTCACCTGCCAGACCTGATGTGTGGTCCATCCCAGTCTTGAAGATGGGCTTGCATTCTCCAAAATGTCTGTTTTCCTTTGGCCTCCAAGGAGGTCAGTGCCAGGCATTGCCAGCCCACGCACAGTTTGTTCCTCTTCACTTGCATGCCCGTGGCCACGGCCGTGCCGCCATCCCAAACGTTCCCAATCATGGCCCAGTCTTACAGAAATCACAATGTTAGTGGAAAAAACAATGAGATTGAAAAACAATCCCATAGGGTGCTTGCTCTGCTGGCTTTGTTTCAGAGGAGCTGCACATCTCCAGCCAGGAGGGCTGGACGAGGGGAGAGCGGCCATCTGAGCGTGCCTGCACGCTGCCTCCACATTGTCCTGCTACACAATGCTTCCGGGTCCCTCAGGGCCAAAATCCTCCTCACACATGCCATGGCTGCCCTTCAGGGTGTCCTGGCAGTGCCTTGCTGACGTGCAGGGGAAACCTCAGAGGTGCCCAGCCCTGACAATGGCTTCCAGAGCAGTTGTGCCTGTCACCCTGCCACCCCCAACACTGCTCCTCAGCCAAGATGCAGCCCACAATGGCCTCAGCCTCCTCCCTTTCAGCTTGTCCCAGCACCTCAGTGCCCTCCTGCCCACTTGGGCTGTTGCAGTGTGTCCCCATCAGCTCAGAACTGTGGCCTTATCACAGTGGGACTCCCAGCCTAGCTCCACTTAAAATCATGGAATCTGAATGTTTTGGGTCAGAAGGGACCTTAAAGCTCAACTCATTCCACCCCCTGCCATGGCAGGGACACCTTCCACTATCCCAGGCTGCCCTAAGCCCCATCCAGCCTGGCCTTGGACTTCCAGGGATGGGGCAGCCACAGCTGCTCTGGGCACCCTGTGCCAGGGCCTCCCCACCCTCACAGCCAAGAATTCCTTCCCAATATCCCATCCATCCCTGCCCTCTGGCAGTGGGAAGCCATTCCCCCTTGTCCTGTCAGGCCATCCCTTGTCCCCAGTCCCTCTCCAGCTCTCCTGGAGCCCCTTTAGGCCCTGGCATGGGCTCTGAGCTCTCCCTGGGGTTTTCTCTTCCCCAGGTGAGCACCCCCAGCTCCTCCAGCCTGGCTGCAGAGCAGAGGGGCTCCAGCCCTGTGGTCAGTGTAGTGGCCTCCTCTGAACCTGTTCCCACAGATCCACATCTACCTTGTGCTGGTGGCCCAAGAAGAGGAGGCAGCTGCAGGTGGGGTCTCACCTGACCACAGCAGAGAGGAGGCAGCAGAGCAGCCTCATGAGCTCTTGCTGGTGGAGGATGGGGAGCAAGAACTTCCCTGTGTTCAGTCATTTCACACCAGTGCTGGTGGCCAGAAGTGGGTGACACAGTCTAAGCTGAGTCCTGCTTGCAGGTGGGACTGGCTAATCCAGGTGGGATGTGCTGCCTGCAGAGCCCAGGGTCACCCCAGGTACCACACCTGGCTGAGGGCTGAGCTGCCCTAAGGTGGGCAGGGTGGCACCAGTAAGGACCACACCAGCTGCTAGGAAGGGAGGTGGAGTGGTGTGGGATTACTTTTACTTTTAAAATTTTAAAAAATAATTGTTGAACTTAGTGCTTGGTAGAGTGGAAAGATGTGTACACTGTTAGAGATGTGGGGAAAGGCACTTCAATGAGCATTTTCCAGAGAGCTCATATTCTGGATTTATGGCCTGCAGCAGAATTAGAAAGGTGTTGGTTTCTGTCTCCTGCACATCTGCAGATCCACAGCCTTTCACTGTTTTTTGGGCACCTCTTTGGTCAGTACAGGATGTGCTCTGTGTTTGTGCTCCCTCCTTTCCCCTTAGCAACCCTGCAAGGAGCACAGCTCAGAGAGGCCTTCAGGCTGTGTCTGCTGCCATGGGCTCTGGGGAGCAGAGGGAGCAGATCCCTGCTCCACAGCCAGCTTGTGCTCAGCTAAATTCCCCTGACAGCCCGTGCAGCAGCAGTGTGTGGGAGGGCTCTGTGCCCATGGGAGCTGGGTAAGAGGATCCTGGCTGGTGCATTGAGCAGTGCTCCAAGGAGCTTTGTTCTCTCTGAGCTGGCAATTCTTGAGTTGCCAGGAGATGGGCACTGGCTTTCAGAGGCAACTGAGCTTCCCTGGATGGAGCCAAGGGACTCTTTCCTCCTGAACAGTGAGGAAAAGCTCCTGTGCTTTACAGCATGTCTGCTTTTGGGGCTCAGGGCCCTTTGGGGTGATCTGGTGCTCTCTCTGTGTCTCCTTCCCCAGAGATGCCCTGCAGCCTGTCCTTGGCTCACTGGGGACACCCTCCAGGCACGTGCCTGGAGACACCAGTGAGGCAGAAGAAGGGTGCAGTGGGGATCCTGGGTGAGCTGAAGTAATGGTCAGCGCATCCATGGGCAGCATTGCTGTGGAGGCCCTGAGAGATGAGTGAGGTGCTGAGGGTCTCAGTTTGCCTGGCCTGGGCTGGCTCTGGCACAGACAGGGCCTGCAGGGCTGCTGGCCATTGCTTCATCTGGGAGAAGAGGGTGTGGAAGTCCCCCGTTGATCAAGGAGCCCACACAACCCAGAGAGCTTTTATGCAGACCACAGTGGACCTTTCCATGGCTTCCTGGGGGAATTGTTCATGGGAAGGGCAATGCTTTCACCTGTGTCAGCCCTGTCATTATCTCAGGGTCTTCCTCTCTCAGATGCTCTCCCTCCCTTCAGCCAGCTCCCAAGGTGGTGAGCCTGAGCCCTGTGAACCTGACTGTGCCAGGCTCCAGCCAGCCTTGGCCTGGCTCCCTGCTCCTCTGCCTTGAGTGCCAGCAAGGGTGTCTGTAGCTGTTTGCCATTGCTGTCCCCCACACTAGCCACCACCTGAGACACCTACTAGGCTGAAACTGTATAGAGACCCTTTGGATGAGGGCTGTAACTTGTGCAATCCCGAAAGGAAGCTGTTGCCTCTACCCCACAGCCTCTCCAGCCGTGGCAGCCTGGCATGTACAGGAGCTGTGCACAAGATCTGACAGTTTGGGAACCCCATGTACCTGCTGGGGACTCCATTTCTGCTGCACTGGCTGTGCAGCATCATGCTGCTCTTGTCCACAGTGCTGCTCAGCTCCTGCTGCCATTGTGATGAGGGGCTGTCCCCTGATGGCCCAGAGCCTTGGAGAGCTCACATGTCCCTCTGCTGGGGACACCTTCTGCCCTGTGTGCACTCAGTGACTGCTTGAAGGTACTGCCAGCAGCAGAGCAGGGCAGGGGATTTCAGGCAAATTTCAGGACTGTTGCAGTTGGTGTGTGACTTGTAATGATGCTCATTGTGCCAGTGGCAGTGGGGTTTATTTTAGGGTGTCTCCCAATTTGAGATTTCCTTATGGAGTAAGGATATGTGCTGGGGAATTTGAGTTTGTGTTGGGATAGAATTGTCCTGGATGGGAAGTGACCTTAAAGCTCATCCAGCCCCATGCCTGCCATGGCAGGGACACCTTCCACTGCCCCAGGCTGCTCCAGGCCCTGTCCATCCTGGCCTTGGACACTTCCAGGGATGGGGCAGCCACAGCTGCTCTGGGCACCCTGTGCCAGGGCCTCTGCACCTCACAGCCCAGAATTCCCTCCCCAGTATCTAATCAAACCTCCTCCCTGTCAGTTTGAAGCCATTCCCCTTTGTCCTGTGACTCCAGGCCCTCTAAGCAGTCTCTCTCCATCTTTCTTGCAGGCTCCCTTCAGGTCCTGGAAGGCCCCAGTTAAGTCACCCCAGAGCTTCTTTTCTCCAGGCCGAACAATTTCAATGCTCTCAACCTTTCCCCATGCTTCATCTCTATAATCAGCTTTGTAGCCCTCCTCTGAACTAGCTCCAGGAGGTTAATCCCACCTCCAAAGGAGGATTTTGTTTCTGGAAATCAACCTAGGATGAGTCTTTCCCAGTCCTGTGCATGTGAGCAGCCCTAAAGACGTGGAAGAAAATGGCTCTGTGTTTTTAATGAGCCAAACATGAAAACGGATTTTGAGCATGTGTAGGATATCAGAGGTCTGGATCAGGATTCAAGTCTTACAACAGGCCATGTTTTTCACAGTTCCCACCTGAAGATTGTAGCAAAGCTTTGGATTTTGTCACTAAATTTGGGGGTCCCACCCTCTTCTCTAATCCTTGGATCTTGTTCCTCTGATTTCTTGGTATCTCTCAAGTTTTTCATCTTGAGATAAGACCACAAGCCTCAAGTGCAGAGGAGGGAAGCAGAGCCAGGTTCTGTCTGGTGAGTTTGGCTTTGCATAGACCCTGTTACATGACGTCCTTACACTTTGATGCCACAGATCTGTCCTGGTCATGAACTCAAAGCCCTGAGCAGCAGATCCCAGGGTACAGCTCACAGGAGTCTGGTCCACAGGACCTGGAGAGGCACCTGGTGCCACAATCCTGCTGCATGAAGGTGATTTGGCTCTTCCCTCCTGAGAGCAGGGGTGAGGAGGGTGGTGTCAACTCACATGGACACAACACAATTTCCCAGCTCTCACTCGGGCAGTGCAGACAGCACCCAAGGCACAGCAGCTGCCAAGGGAACCACCAAGGTCTCCTCATGTGAAAGAGGACAGAAACCAGCCACTGGTCAGCAACAGGGCTCATTTATTATCTCATGAAAATGAGTGACAAACAGCTGCAGTAACGTCAGCAGAACCAAAGCTTTGCCCAGGCCTGAGCTCTGAGCACAGGGCTCCCTGCTGCACTGGGTGGCACTGGGAGGGTTTGTGATGGAGTCAGTGGATTTGGGAGATCCCTGAGCTGCAGGGAGTGGATTTGAGGCTGTTCCCAGTGGCCTGTGTCCTCCTGATGCCACCATCCCACAATGCTGATTTCTGTTTCCTCCTTCTACACCAGCTGCCTGCCCTTAAAACAGGAGAAGGCACATGCAGTGCCCAAAATGGCTCCACTGTGTGTGGGACATGTACCCAGAACCAAGAGCCTCTTCCAGGGGTGAGGTCTGGGGGCAATGAGGCAGCAGCCAGACCCCATTTTCACCATGTCTGACCAGGAGCCAGGTGGCTGCAGACAGGAGTGCCCCAGGTGTGCTGTGCTGTTTGAAGGGGGGGTGGAGGGAGCCTGGTGTGCCCTTGGGTGCCTTGGCTTGGTGCTGCTGGGTGACCTCAGGCAGAGCACATGGGTTTTTCTAGGAGCTGTTTGGCTTTGGCTGCTGTGGGTTTCAGAGACCCCTTGTGAGACACTGTGGGTCAGATTGAAAAACTGATCATCCCCAGCTCCTGGTCTTGGCTGGAAGTGGGGGTGGTGTCCAACCCATGAGGCTCCCAGTGGAATGAGTGGGGATTCCCAAAGTAGAGGTGTCCAAAACTCAGGTGTACACAGGGATATGCTGCTTTTGGTGGTGTGAGACAGGCACCAGCCCATTTCCAGGGGTGTGTGGGACCTGCAGAGAGCCCTAGAGGACAAGGCCTGGGGTGCCTGTGGGCGGCCATGTCATTGCAGGTGGCCATTTCCAGGGGTTGCCACAGAGCCATGGCTTTGGCCAAGAGGTCTCTGCCTTGGGAAGACAAACTTGGCTTTGCTGCAGGCTCCTCCTGGCTGGTGATGCTGCAGGGTGAGCAGGAGGAGGTTTCCCTGACCCACTTCCTGAGCCAGTGGGGCTCTCTCCCAGGCAGTTCCTAGCAGAAGTGAGACTCACACAGGGATTGTCTCCTCCCATGGCCAGCCCTGAGTGTCTGGAGCTCAGTCAGAGCCCTTCTAGGCCAGGGGCAGCTGGCAGAGCGGTGCCTGTTGCCCAGGCAGGTATGATGGGGATGAGGGTAGACAGGTCGTACTGGTGCTTTTCAGGGAGCCGTTTGTGTCACCTTGCTGGCCCCTGGGCACTGGTGGTGGCCCTCGGTGTGGGCTGCGGGGCCGTTCCCATGGCTGCTCCCAGGAGGGTTTATAAGTGAGATGTGTAGGGCGGCGTGGCTGGGGAGGGGAAGAAGGTTGTCCGGAGGCTGCTGCCAGACAGATCCTGGCTCTCTGAAGTTATCAGCACCTCACTGTCATTGAGGCAGGGGCAATGCTCAGAGCAGCCCCTCTCCTTGCCCCTGGTGCCCACCCTTTGCCTGCAGGGGATGAGCGCCATGGAGGGGAAGCTGTAGCTGTCAAGGATGGGGCGCACTCCCAGGGAATCAGGTGTCTCACACATGTGGTCGATGTCAGAGAAGTTCACCAGAGCCTGGGTGGAGTCATAGGAGCTTTTCTCCATGTCATCAGCCCTGCAGGTCTGGGGGAAGCTGCCCTTGTCCTGCCCTTTCTGCCTCAGCAGGCGGAAGTCATCTCTGAAGTGGGGGTTGAAGAGCAGGTAGAGCAAGGGGTTGAGGCAGGCGGGCAGGGGCAGGACCACAAGGAAGACGGATTTGATGACCTCTGGGGTGATAAGGAAGAGATTGAGGGTAGAGGAGAAGGTGAGGAAGGCCACTGGGCAGTAGAGGAGGCAGTTGGTGAAGATCAGCCAGGCCACATGCTTGACCATGGCGCAGTCCCAGACAGCGCTGAACTCCCCCTTCAGCAGGCTGCAGTAGAGGCGGATGTAGGTGCCAGTGATGGTCAGGAAGCAGAGCGTGTTTGTCATCACCAGGGCCACGGTGAAGCCCAGGCTGGTGGGTTTCCCCTCTGGGATGGGGTATGGGAGGCACAGAGGGGATGCTCCATATTCCCCAATGGAGAAGAGAGGCAGAACAGCGGCCACAGAGGACAACAACAGGCAGCAACAGGCGGCGGCCTTGACCTTGCCCAGGGATGGGGACTTCCCATATCCCCGCACGCAGGAGGCTGAGAGGCTGCACTGCACAGCAGCCAGGGTCAGCAGGAAGATGGCAGCCTGGGAGGCCAGCACAGACAGGAACCCTGTCACCCTGCAGCCCGCGCCCGTCTCCCAGCGGGCGCCGTAGCGGGCAAAGCGGCCGTAGGTGAGGCTGTCCACGAGGGCCAGCATGCTGCAGGAGATGCCCGTCAGCAGGTTGGCCCCAGCGATGGAGCCCACCAGGAACTTCACCGGGGACAGGTAGCTGGGGGAAGCAAAGACAGCCAGGATGACCAGCCCGTTGCAGAGCACCGAGACCACAACGATGAGCCAGACTCCCAGGCGGATGATCCAGCTCTCAAACAGGTGATCACAGGGCTTGAAGGGACCTGCAAGACAAACCCCAAAGTTACACCCAGAGGCACTGCTTCTCTCCAAGTCCCAGTTCTCTCCTGGCCCCACGAGCCACACGAGTGCCTTGGGCTGGCAAGGAAAACATGACATTGTCCCCCCTCTTCTGCAGCTGCCTCTTGGCTCTCCCCTGTGCTCCTGCCCCCACACTGGAGTGCCTCTGGCAGCCTCTCAGATCTTGTCTAGGGTGGGAAGAAGGTGCAGGGTGGGGTCAAAATAAAATATAAGAAGCAACAAAATGATCAGTGCCCCTAAAATGTAAGAAGGTTGTGGCTGCAGACTGACCAACACTCATGGTATGAGCCTGGCATTTGGGCCCCTCTGCCATTACCTGCTCCTCCTCACATTCCCCCTGGGAGCTGGTGGTGTGGAGATCTGCCAGGATCCTGCTCTGGCACTGCCAGCCTCTCTCTGTGCACTCAAGACCTTGGCTAAGAGGTGTCTGCACCTCTTCATTCATTCTGCATGAATGGGGATGAGCACTGTGAGGTGAAGTGTCTGGACATGAGGGAGAGAGGGAGGGAGCTGGGGTGGTAGGGAAGGGACAGAGGGGTCTGGGCAGGCAGAACATGGAAGGATGTCAGGAGAAAGAAAGAAATGGATGGATGGGGAGTGAGTAAAGGAAGGTCATGGAGGGGCAAAACGAGGACTGGTCTGGAAGCTGTTTGCCAAAGAAAAAAGAAAGTGGGGAAAGAGAGATGGGCAATGGTATAAAATTGCCTCTGGGAGGGATTGGGATGTTTCAGTGAGTGGCTCAGCAAAAACAAAACCAGGGCAGTAGAAGTTTTAGGTGGTAGAGAGCAAAAAAATTAGGGGAAATGGAGAAAGCTTTTTCATTTCAAAGGAGGTGAAGCTCAGAGTGCCAGGCAGCAGGACATGCCCTCAGCTGAAATCTTATTCCTTTTGCAACAAACTCAGTGGAACAACTGGTCTGTCCCTGCCAGTGTCCCACAGCAGGCTGGCTGGAACCACACCTCTCCAGCCTCCAGGTGTGCTTGTGTGGGACCCCACTGAGCTATGAACAGGGACAAAATCAGAGGGAAACTTCCTTGAGCCCCAGCCAGCATGTGCAGCCCAGTGCCTCCCTGCTCCCCTTCCTCAGGACACAGAGCAAAGTGTCCCTGCAGTTTGCAGTGCCATGGGTATGATCAGGACACCAAGGACAAGGCTGCCATGCAATATTCCAGGCTGGATGAGGCAAAGCTGAGTGTCATTCATGCAGGGAAAGAGGAGAGCCAGAGCTGAGGGCAGCAGGGCAGTGGATGGAGGAGCTGGTGGTACCTGGGGCTCCTGCTCAGGCTTATCCTGTCCTGGGCATCCCCTCCTGGGAGAGCAGCTGCATCCAGTGGGGAGAAGGAGACTCCTCACCTGTCCCTCATTTGGCCTAAGCCAATCCATCAGGCTTCTGATCTGAAAGGCCGTGGGGGACCCTGGGCATTGAGAGAAGCTCAAAGATCCCAACTCTGTTCAAAGGGTTTCCCTGGCTGCTCACCTGGGCTTGGTGTGCACTGAATTGTGGGGTGCAGCTTTGATTCCTCAAGGTCCAGCTGAAGATCATCTGCATCTAGGTCATCTGGGGAGGAAAGAACAAGAGATGGTGCTCAGAGAAGAACCAGCAGAACCATCAGAGCTCACTGGGCCAGGAGCTTTTCCTGCTGCCTGTCCTGCACACAGACCTTCCCAGCCAGTTCAAAGCAGCTGCTGGTGTGCAGTTTGTCCCCTGCAGTCACTGCTGTAGAGGGAGAAGATCTTGTAAACGTTGGTGGGTTGCAGTGTAGCCAACCCCTCTGTTTTTAGGTTACTCCCAACATTTGAAGTGTGAGAGCCCCAGATCCCAGAGCTGTGTGACTGTGGTTCCCTCCTCCCAGCACTCTTCATTAAAAGTAACGAAATCCTCCAGCCTGTGTGGTTACAGAACACAAAGCCTTCAAATGCAGCTTCTCCATGGGAGCTTTCTGGGCAGGCCTTGTCCAATATTTGTTCATCAACAGGGATTTTGGAGCTTTGTTCAGAGGGAACCATCAGCCTCTTTTTGCAGCACAAATTTTTTGTCAGCAGCAACCACCACCGAGCAGTTCCTCAGCAAAAAGACAAGGGAACACAACATTTATTGTGTTATTTTATGCCCTGTAAAACGTTGGGACTGTGGTGCCTTGTTTTTGATTGTGGATGTTCCCAGAATTTGCTGAGGGATTTGCAGACTCTGCAGCCATGGGGTTTGTGCAGCCAGGCTGCAGAGCCCAGCCCTGCACCAGCATCTCTGCACCCTGAGCCAGGCTGGGGCTTGCTGAGGGTCAGGCAGAGCCCCTGGCTGAAGAAGGAGCTGCTGGAAGGGAATGGGGCTGAGCCCTCAGCTGTGTGTTCAGTGCAGGCTGTCACCAGGGTGAATGGCATCCTCTCAGCCTAATCTATGAATTTTCTGCTTTGTTCCTTGTTCCTGTTCCCAAAGTCCTGCTGGCTGGACACAGTGAGTTCAGCTCTGTTCTGCTGCCCCCTTCCCAGCGGTGGCACCAGCACAGCCTTCAGCTCCCAGTGGAGACCTTGGGAGGGTTTTCTGCCAGCAGGAGGAAAGGGAAAGGATGTGGTTTTGTTCTTGCTACAGCCTGGTAGCCAGAGAGCTGGATCTGTGGCTGTGGGATGAACTCTCTCTTGGATGAATGGACTGATGCTGGGGCCCAGGTGTGCACCTGGCAGCTTAGACACTGGCCAGGAAGGCAAATCTCCACAGTGCTGGAGATAAGGCTGGCCTGAGGGGGATTTATGTGTCTGATCTGTTTAGAAGTGGTGCCTCTCAAGAGCTATGCTCCCTGGCTGTGTTTGAAAATGTGACTGGGATTATTTGATTAAAGGATGATGACAAATAACGTGCTATCTTTAGTGCCTCCTGACAAGCTTCATGGCTTTCTCGGCTTCAGGGAGCTCTGGAAAAAAAGGTCATTTTTAAAATCTGTCTGTGTAAGAATTGAAATATTGCTGCTGCTTTGGAGCCTGGCAAGGAAACCCTCACAGTGGGATGGAAAAATATTTCATCCTTGTATTTTATAGTCTTATAAATCTCCAGTGTCTTTTCCAGCCACAGTGCGGAGGCTGTGATGTGCAGTCACGATACCCAAATAAAACAGACACAGCTTTGCCTTTCTGTGCTCTGCTGAGACCCAGCCCTTGGGAAAGTGTAACCTGTGCCATCCATTTTCTCCTCAAACCCTGGTTTTAAGCCCAGGTTAAACATTTTCCTGAAGTGAAGGATGATCTCTTGTTTTGCCTGGACTACTGAGTCTGCTGGGAATTACAAAGCAATCCTTAGTCAGCACAGTGGGATTCAAAGTGAAAAATGTACCTCTCTCTGCTAGAAACCAGTCCCTCTGCAGCCTGGGAGCTGTGGAGAAAGGAAAATGGCTGTTGTGTCCCAGCAAGGCAGGCTGCATTGATTTTGAAGAAACAGTTATTTATTTGAATTTTGCTGAGGTGCCTCCACTTTCTGAGATCTTATGAGAAAAGCCCTCTTTGCCAGTAGTGCCCTTTCATGAGAAATGAGCTGCCTGTACCAAAAGTCAAGTGAGAGGAAGAGGTGCAGAACTGCTGGGGAAGGGGTAGAACAGAAAGCACTGGGCTGAATACTTTTGCCCTTTGTGCTGTCTGTTCATTCCCTGCTCAGTCCTGTCTGTCTCAGCCAGGGCAGCCCCTGGGCTGGCAGGGTCCTGCCCTCTCCTCGGTGTGAGGGTGGCTACAAGAGGCCTGGGCAGATCCTGTCTGGGGTCTGGAGTAGCTTTTTGAATGGCAGAAGCAGAAGTGTGTCTCTAAGGGCCCTGCAGGGTTTGCAGGTGGTTGCAGAAGCTCTTTAGTGACTTCAGAAGCTGCTGGAGGTGCTGGGCTGGGGGAGCAGTGTCCCACTGCCCAGGATATCACACACATGTGCTCCCCTCTCACTTCCCACAGCTTTGTTCCATCATTGCAAACACGTGGTGTAAGTGAATTCATCCCCTCCTATCCTCAAACCAGAGGTCCCAAAGGGAGGTGCTGGGGTGGTGATGGAAGTGCCCCAGGGCACTTTTCCTGCCCTCCTCTGCAGCACCACTGGGGGCTGTCCTGGGGGCTGTCCTGGGGGCAGGTCCCTGAGCCATCCTTGGCTTCCTGGTCAGCCACAGGGGCAGACTTGGGGCAGGGGTGTCTGCTAAACACTGCCAGCTGTAATCCAAAGAGGCTGAGACAGCTGGGATTGCCCAGCCTGGAGAAGAGAAGGCCCCAGGATTTAGAGACCCTTCCAGTGTCTAAAGGGGTGCCAAGAGAGCTGGAGAGAAGCTGTGGCTGCCCCTGGATCCCTGGAAGTGCCCAAGGCCAGGCTGGACAGGGCTTGGAGCCACCTGGGACTGTGGAAGGTGTCCCTGCCATGGCAGGGGGGCAACGAGAAGAGCTTCAAGGTTCTTCCCAAACCCAAACCATTCTAGAATTCAGTGATATCCCAAACACTGAAAGTGCTGGCAGTGAGACCTTAACTATCCATGTTGGCAAGGGGACAGAATGATGAGATGTGCACTGACCACTCTAGTTTGGGCCCCAGGTGGGTGTTACTCAGATGAGAATGGACATACTCAGGTGGGGTGGGGGGGTTCCAGCACCCAGGGCCCTGGGGGGGTGGGGAAGAGCTGATCTGGCCCTGGGGTCCGTGGCACCACGTGTGCTCTGGGCCTGGAGTCAGGTGCTCCCTCAGGGCTGGGCTTGGCTGGGATGGGTGCTGGGATGGGAGCAGGAGAGGCTGAAGGAGCCACAGCCAGGCAGGGCTGGGTGCTGGGAGCCATTTGCTGTCCCTGCATGGCTGCCTGGGACAAGCTGCCTTTCACTGCCCAGCTGAGGTTCTGGGGACTCCTTTGGGAGGGACTGGGAGCAATGCACAAGGCTGAGAGGACAGAGCTGCCTGGAAATGTTCCCTGTCCCTCTCACAGTTTCTCCCACACTGTCCTGAGTGCCCTGACAGGACCTGCTGCTACACAGCCCTGAGGTATTTTCTCTCCAGCAGATCACCTTCCCTCTTACATGAAAGGAATATTGGGAGCTTTTCTCCTCTTTAATGAGGAAGTGTTACAAGGTTCATATAACCCAGCCAAATGCCATCAGTGGCCATCAGAAAGGAAGCACAGGGAACAGAAATAAAGCCAAGATTAATTAAGTAAAACAGCAATATCACAAACCCCATATCATCAAGAGCAGACCCTGCTGCTGAAGGTCTGGAGAGTCATCTGCAAAAGCTGCACATCACAAGGAATGGTGTTCCTGTGGATTCACATTTGCACCTCTGTGCTTTGATATTTCAACACAGATCCAATGCTTTAACATCTGAAAACGGGAGCCTTTACAAGCTGCAAACATCCTCATTTGGCACATCTTAGAATCAGCCAGCATTCCCCTCTGGTGCTGGGGCTGGCCTGGAGGCCTTGGACCCTGGGGTAGGTTCTGGTCTGCTGACAGGGCCAGGTGAGAGCATCTTTTGGGACATCAGAGACTGAGCAAAAGCAGGTCTGTGGCCCCTTGTCACAAACAAGATCTTCCCACAAACGCCATAATTTGCTGGGCAAACCCCACAACTATCTGCACTGGCACTGCTACAGAATGGGCTGCATTAATGATGGAAAAAGTGACCTGGCTCAGATGAAATCCTGCAGCAACGACTGAAACATGACTCCTGTGTACTGTCTGGCCAGTGTTACCACCAAGTCTACCATGCTTCCTGGAGCCACATATGCCAGGAGGAATCACATTTGCTACCCTCTGGCTGGGCTCTCTGCATGTCTAAAGGTCATTCTCAGGAAGGATCAGTGCAGGAGCAGGAGCACAGGGCTTGGGGGTCCCTTGCTGGCTGTGTCACAAAGTGTCTTGGTCATCCTGCCCAGAACACAGTGAGAGGAATCGTGGATTTGTCTGTACAAATGAGCTGTGGGTCTGCTGGAAGATAAAGAAGCAATGGGAAGGATTCCACTGATTGATGAATGGAAAAAGATATTTGCTTTTACAAATAAACTTTAGGTTTGCTGATAAATGAAATTAGGCATTGAGAGATGAAAGAAACAATGGGGAAGAAAAACCCCTAAATTCCGTAAGAATTAAAAATTAAAAGGGAGGGTTATACATTAGAGGGAAATCTCTGGTATCAGGTGTTTTGGGAAGTCTGAACCTCTCAAGTACCTCAGCCAATGGGGAAAGAGAGAAGGGAAACGTGGCTGGGAAATTGGGATTAAAAGGAGGCTGCATCCTCAAAAAATGTGAGAGACCCCAGGGGAATGTCCCATGGCCTCTGCCTTTATTGGAATAAAGCCAAAAAAAGGACTCCTCTATCTCCTTTTTGGACATAAACCTCTGGTGTTTGTGGATTAATTTTCCTGACAGCAGTGTCCAGCAGCTCTGGGTCTGAATGTGCCTCCAGATGCAGTCCTGCCTGCTCAGGCTGTGCAGGACAGCAGGGCTGGGGCTGGATGCTCAGAGCTGCTGGGAGCAGGTGGGTCAGGGCCCTCCAGGGCACAGCCCTCTCTCCATCTACCACGTGGATTTGCCTGCAGGATGTCTCAGGCCTTGGAAGTGCACTGTATTTACACAAATATATAAATAGAAGCAGCATCCAGGCTGTGTTCTGAAATGTTGTTTGCACTCTCCAGCAGTTCCAGAGGAAGCAAAGGGGTTCATGTTTTTCTTTGTGCTATTCTGAGATTCTCTTGCAGAGGCATCACACCAGCCTGGTGCTGGAGCTGCTGCTGTGCTGTGGGGCTGGGAGTGCAGGGGTGCCTTGCCCTCTCTGCTGGCTCCTGGAACTGGCCTCAACCAGTCTGAGCAGAGCTGCACTTTGGAGCACAGAATAAATGGACTCCTGGACAGAAAGTGCTGCTCAGCCATGGAGCTTCTTCTTCCCTGCCTTGGCCAGTCCCTGTGCTGTGCTCCCCAAACATGTCCTGTTGTCACACCTAACCCTGACCTTGGCTGTAACACCCAAGAGAGAGATGAGATCTCTCTCTACCTCCAGTCAGAGAGATATTCCAGGTTGAGTTCATTCTCTTACTCAGATTAATCCCAGGGTCCTTCCTCTAGATGATGCAAGAACAAAGACTGATGTCCTGCCAAAGGCTCCACATTGCCCAGAAGCCTAATGACCAAGCCCAGTTGTCCCAGGTAGCCCCAGCCACCTTCCAGTGCCTTGAGCAGCCTCCCTCCATGGCCAGCAAGGCCAAATTGACAAACATGCCCAAGGTGAGGGGGCTGCCAGGTCCTTTGGATCCATTGTGAAGGTTTGGATGTGCCAGACCTACTCTTTCTCCCACACAGGGTCACCAAATGGAGCCTGCTCAAAGCAATGGGCCACCTGTGCTGAAGAAGGTGTCACCACCCTGAGGCAGGAGTCACCTCTGACAGTGGCACCAGCCCTGCAGAGGCAGGATGGCACCCCAGCTCACAGCCCTGCCCAGGCTGCTCACCATGCAGGCTGTTTACTCACAGTGGTTGTCAGCGTGACCTGGGAACAATTCCAAGGTCCTCTTGTGGGGATCCTCCTCCTCAGGGGCCATGTCTTCTGCCTCCCACTGGCTGGACACCCTGAAGAAGCTGCTGCAGCTCCCATAGGCACAGCACTGGTAGGCATAGGGCACCTCCAGGACTCTGCACAGAGGAAAGCAGAACTTTAAGGTGTGTCCCCTCCATGGCCTGACTCTCCATTGCTTTGCACTTTTTGCTTAGTTCCTTCGGTTGTTCAAAGATGAAACTCATCTATAGAGAGTCACAAAGTATTCTGGGCTGGAAAGGACCCACAGGGGTCAACATGTGCAGCTCTGAAGTGAATGGGCCCTACAGGGATCACATCCACAATGTCAGTGCTATTAGCACTGTGCTATAATCAGCTGAGTAAAAAAAACATATGGAACACTCCATGAATTTCTGTGCAGGACCCATGCTGAACTTCTCTGTATCATTCCAATTTTGGTACCTGTGCTGCTGACATGGCAAAAGCTGGTCTGTGTGCTGATGGTTACAGTGGAGAGGGACTTTGCTTTGGTGAAGGACTCCATGTAGGACAGGGTGCAGGTCCTTTGGTGCAGGACTCCATGGAACCAGGGCAGCCCATGGTCTCTCTGCACCACTTTTGGTGCTTAAGACACTGTCAGTCAATAGAATGTTGTCAAACACCAGGTTTGGAAACTGCTCTAAAATTCCCAGATAGTTCCTTGTCCTGGTTCCAGCCAGAACAGGGTTAATTTTTGCAGGAGGTGTGAGGGAGCATGGCCAGGACCCAGAGGTTGTTCTGTACCATTTTACTCATTGCTGGGGGCTAGGGGGAAAAGAGAAAATGTGGTGGAGGAGCCATCTGGCATTTGTTTGTTTTTGGGGGCTTTCCATGTAAATAACTTTCTTTTCTTATGCTTTTTGTTATTAATATTGTTGCTGTTAGTGTTTGTGTCTTATCTCATTGCTGTTTCCAGTAAACTGTTCTTATCTCAACCCATGATCTTGGCCTTTTGTGCCTCCAGTTGGGGAGGAGTGGAGTGGTGCATGGTTTTAGCAGGAACACTAAATTGGAGAATACCATTCCTAAACCACCACATTCCTAAAAACCCTTCTGCTGTTCTCCTCAGAATAAACTAGCCCCTCTATCCAATGTACAGTCTTCAATTTTTACCCCAAGGCCATGTTTTCCTAGGCATCCTTTCCTTCCTTCAAGGGGAAGCTTCCCTAGAGCAAGGCTCCCCTTGCTTGCTGTTGAGGGCACCTTCAAACTCCAGTTCCAGGAGTCCCAGCTCAGGCAGGGAATTCTCAGGTCTCCCAAATGAAGCAAGTTATTGAAATATGTCTGATTTCTACTTGAAAGTTGAATTGATAGTTGCTAATTATAGCATGTCTGACAAGGTTAATTCAGCAGCAGCTGAGCATCATCTGGATGCAATACCAGGCTGTCTGTCAGCAGCTGCATTTTTGGCTTTGCTGGAAGTCAGGGAGACTGATGATGAAGGCAAAGGAACCCCAGGTTTTCCAGACAATTAAGGTCTTCTGACAAGATCAGTAAATATGGTAAAACTCTATATTCTAAAAATATGCTTTTGTTTTATGTTCCCAAACATTTCTGGCCGAGCCCCGGGAGGGTCTGGAAACTCTGTATACAAGCTCGTTTCCTGTTATAAGCTCCAAATTAGATCCTATTATTGAAAGGTGGTAGGGAGGTGCAGATCCTCCCAGCAAGGCTAAGAACTGCTCCCAGATGACTCCTCCAGACATGCCCCAAGAGTAGGGCTGCTTAATGGCAGTACCCCAAATTTAGGGAATGTTAATGGGCTCCATTGCCTGGCATGGTTCACTGAAGCACTGCTGCAGGCTCAGTTTCTCTGCTACAAACACAAACCAGCTCAAGAGATGTGAATGGAACTAATTTAGAGGAGAAACACCCTGGAAGTGCTGAACTTGACCCACCCTGCACAAGGGACTGCCTGTTGGAGCAGGTCCAGAGGAGACCACGGAGCTGCTCCAGGGCTGGAGCCCCTCTGCTCTGGAGCCAGGCTGGGAGAGCTGGGGGTGCTCACCTGGACAAGAGAAGGCTCCAGGGAGAGCTCAGAGCCCCTTGCAGAGCCTAAAGGAGCTTGGCACTTGTGAGGGTGCAGCTTGAGTCCTGTGCCCAGTTCTGGACCCCTCACTTCAAGGAAGACATTGAGGGGCTGCAGTCAGGAAAGGGAAATGGAGCTGGGGAAGGGTCTGGAGAATAAATCATATGGAGAGTGGCTGAGGGGGCTCAGCCTAGAGAAAAGGAAGCTCTCCCCCATCAGCAGGGACCTTATCACTCCTTACACAAGTGATGATTGTAACAAGGTGGGGATTGGTCTCTTCTCTGGGCACTAAGCTGCAGGGAGAGAGAAAATGGCCTCAAACTACACCAGGGGAGACTCATGTTGGAATCAGGAGGAATTCCTTCAAGGAAGGGCTTGTTAGACATTGGAAGGGGCTGCCCAGGGAGGTGATGGAGTCCCCATCCTGGGAGGTGGTCAGGGAACGACTGGAGGTGGCACTGAGTGCTCTGGGCTGGTGACAAGGTGGGGACTGGTCACAGGTTGGACTCGATGATCTCAGAGGTCTTTTCCAACATTAATGATTCTCTGGTTCTGTGGTTGTGTGAAGAAAGCTGGAGAGGAACTTTGGACAAGGGTCTGGAGGGACAGGACAAGGAATCCTCATTTCCTACTGGAAAGGGCAGGGTTTGATGGGATATTGGGAAAAAAATTCTTCCCTGTGAGGGTGGGCAGGCCCTGGCACAGGTTGCCTAGAAAAGCTGTGGCTGCCCCATCCCTGGAAGTGTCCAAGGCCAGGCTGGACAGAGCTTGGAGCGACCTAGGCTGGTGGAAGCTGTCCCTGTCTATGGCAGGGGGGGGAACAGGATGAGCTTTAATGTTTCTGTCCAACCCACACCATTCTATTGTTGTATGATCTTGGGTGTGGAAAACCCTCCAAAAGCTTCTGGAACCCCCTGTTGGAAACATTTGGAAACCCATCATACAGCATTTCCTAGCTATGAGTTAAAAAAGTCAGAAGGAGGGAGCCCTGCAGGCAGCACTGCTGAGGCACCTGAAGGGAGAGCTCCACACTCCTCCTCAGGCCTGAGCTTTAACCCTGTGTTGGTCCAGTGACCTGTGACCCCAGCCCTGTGTGGAAACTGGAGAAGCTCCAGCTTTGGGAACCCATCCTGGATGAGTGGGAGCATCACCTTATGCATTCTTAGCTTGAAGGGAACTCCCTGGGACACCCAAGCAAGAGATGACTTTATCTGGGAGGAATTTGTGTTCCCAGGACCATGGGTGTCTAAGCTCAAAGGCAGGTGCCACACTGGGACCCAGGAGCCAAGGAGGGTCGGAAAGTCTGAGCCTGCAGCACAGCACTCTGCTCTGAGCCTTTTGCAGCCTCTTCTTCATCAGCTTGACTCCTTCAGGCTCCTCATTAATCCATAACAGACAAGACACGGCCACACAAGCAGAGTTTATGGAAGAAAACCTGGATGTCATTAGGTAGGACTGCTTCTGGGAATGTTTTCCATTGAGAGGAGCCCTGAGCTGGGCCTGCTCCATGTTTTCCACTTGTGTGTTTGTGTGTTTGGGGTGGGGGAGCACATCACTGCTCTCCCATGGAACATATTAAAGATGAGATGTGCTAGCAGCAGATGGATCCTCCTCAACCCATGGGCCTGGAAGTGTGGGGACAGCACGAGATGGGCCAGGAGAGCAGGAGGCTGAGTGCTGTGAGCAAACACAGCCTGTGCTGAACACCAGAAGGGAAAGAGCCAACACCCCAAGTACCTCATTTTGGGGAAGCTCTCCTTGGTGAAGGGCTCAGAGAGAGCTGGGTTGCCCTGGAGCTTCAGATGGGTCAGTCCAGCCAAACCATCCAGGGGCAGCGTGACCAGCTGGTTGTCAGTCAGGTCCCTGGTGAGGGGAAAGCAGAGAGGGAGACCATGGTCAGGGCTCTGCTGCCAGAGGTATCTCAGCCAAGCAGAGGGCACTGCCTCAGTTTCTCCCTTGATGTGATGCTGAAATGGGGCTGGTGCTGCTCTGGGGCCAGGAGCCTTGGAGGTGAACACTGCAGGGGCTGGGCTTGGTGGCCATGCTGGCAGCTCTGGGTGGCGTCTCCCTCCCTGTGCACGTCCATGCCCCACACATCCCTTCCACTGTGGGTCAGGGATGACTGCAGGTCCCAGCCCATAAAATACCCAAGGCTTTTAGAGAGGGGGCTGAGACCTGGGGCCCTCCAGAGCCAGCACAGATGGTCTGCAGTGACTCTTGCAGAAACAGCCCATCCTGCTGATCTTCCTTAAAGGCATCTAAGGCAGCTATGGAAGCATCAGGAAATAGAGGTTTAGTGTTCAGGATGAGAGCATCTTGAAGATGGCCCCTCCTGCACTTCATCATCCCTTTATTAATAGTATTAATAGGAAACCTTGGGATTTGTTGTGTCCACATCAGGGCTGAGACATGCACCTCAGCACATCAATCTTCCAACACCTAAATCCCAGGTGTTCTGGTAGCCCAGGGAGTCAGTCTGAGGTGCTCAGATTCCTCCCATCCCTGGTGACAGAAATATCCCTGCAACTTACAGCTTGGTGAGGGAGTGCAGGGTCACAAAGGCTTCTGGGTGAATAAACTGGATGTAATTCCAGCTCAGGTCTCTGCAAGGCAAGGACACAGCACTAAGAAGAGAGCAGAGCAGGGCAGTGAAGCTGCTGACACTGGCCCAGCCAAGGGCCCTGGTGGGAGCACATGTGGGATCTGTAGCCCCTTGGTCAGCAGCAATTTCTGTCCCATTGCAGCTCCCCCCAGACAAGTCTGGGTCTGTATATGGGTGGTTTCCAACAGAGGACACAAGAGCTTGCCTTGCAGGAGCTCCTCTGCTGAGACCAATGGGAAAGGATCAATGTTTGATCAATCAAATGGAAAATGTTCTTTTCTGGTTTAATTTCTGTAAATTTGGGAATTTTTTGCCAACATGCCAAACAGGTCATGCCTTAGTGCCAGAGCATCCCCAGTGCAGTCACAGTGCTGGGTGGGGCACAGGCAGATAGGGCCAGTGTGCAAACCCAGGGCACTGGGGATATTTCTCTGTCTGCTCTGGGGTGCCCTGACCCCCATGGGAGCGCTGACTTTGACCCTCATCCATGGAGAAAGAATCCACAAAAGTGTGAAATAGATTATAGAGAGTAGTGTAGGTGTATCACTTGGTGAGAAATTGAGGTTTTGGGATTTTTAGTGTGTTGTGGATGGAAGCAAGATGGAGGGCACAGGGTGTTGTCCTGGGTTTCTTCTTCTGCTTCTTTGTCCTTCCTCTCCATGGGTTTGGGTGGCATTTTGTAATTGGGACTTTTGTAATTGGGAAAAATCCACATTGCAGGCTCTGTGGGATCAGTTATTGGGTTAAAAGGGAAAATAATCTAGGTGTCAGTTCTTAATTGGATAGTTTAGTCTTAAAAGACCTTGGAACAAGAGATTCTTGGCCATTTTGTGGTGCTTTTCCAGTGTGCTGAGCCTGATGTGGACAGCGTGCAAAACTCTAGATAAGATAATAATAAACAGGAACCTGAAGACCAAAAAAATCCAGTGCATCTCTCTTTCCTGACACAGAACCACTCCAGAAGGGTCTCCCTGACAGGGGAGCCCCCAGGAAGGGCCCAGCCTGAGACCCAGAAGTTGAGGAATTGGCAACAGGTACCCAGCAGGCCAGGGCTCTGGGGAAGGTGATTTTAGAATGTCACCTGCCATGCACAGGAGCTTTGGATTCACTGAGTCCCCTCAAAAAGCTCTGCCTCCATCCAAGTGAGACAGCTCCACTCCCTCTGTAAGCAGGGCAGAGGGAACCAGCAAACTGGGACACATTTCTTGCCCTAAGGCTGGCTACAGGACCTTCATCTCTCCAGCTCTAAGGGAGCCAAGATACCTGCTCAGGTGTGTGTGACATTGGGTGGGATGAATCCTTTCCCAGGGACCAGAACACACCCAAAGCTGCCAGAGCTTTCTGTGTGTGTGTGACTGGGCTGGGGCACCATGCTCGGGTTTTCCTGGGTGTCTGCAGTCACCTGCCACACCTCAGGTGTAACCGTAGTGTCTGTGACACTCAGGGAATCCCAGGAACCATGAAATGGCACTCACATTGCTGCACCATGGGAGCAGGTTTGGTGGGATTTAGTTCCCTTCCTAACAGAACAGCAAATAAAGACCATCAGGGCTCTTCCCAGATGTCACAGAGCCAGTGGTGCCCTTCAGGGCCTTGCCAGGCACCTGGGAGGTGACTCTGGGTGTGTGGGAGGTGCTTGGGTGCACCTGTGGAACATGAACTGCTGAGGAGCTTTCAAACCAAACAAGATGCTCTTCCAGGGGTGGCCCAGGACCAACCTGTGTAGCTCAGGTACACTCAGGTGCTGCCCTGGGTTGCTCCTGGCATTCAGGAGCCAGTCTATGATGTGGGCTCTGCCTTGGCTGAGCTGTGGGGTGTGGGCACAAGGGGGCAGGTAAGGAGGAGGGGCTGCAGGCACAGGGGAAGCCAAAGGATGGTTTGTGCCCTCCTCCCTTCCTAAGGAGGAATGGAAGAGGGATGTTGGGGAAGATGAAACAGGAAAGCCTTATAAATATGATTGCCTGGCAAAAGATTTTGAGAATATGGAAACTATAAGTGAGATTGAAATGAAAGCAAGCTTTGAGATCCCTCAGTTACTGAACAACTGGAAAACAATGGTGTGGCCAGCTGAAGGTGATCCCCTTTTGATGGAACAACACCCTCTGCTTGCAGACAGGCCCAAGGGTCAGAGCAGACCCTGCTAGCTTGGCAGAAGGGGCCCAAAGAGGAGTTTTTAGGGTTTAAAATGTGACACAGTGTGGTAATGTAATGATTCTTACAGGCTGTATGGAAATGCTGTAGGATTTGTATCTTGGACTAGATTGGTTAGTGAGAATTAGAATATTCAACACAGAGGAAGATTCATGGTATTGTAACGGGAACTTTGCCCTCTTACCCCTTTGCACTCTTACCCCTTTTGCTCTCTTACCCTCTCATCCTCTCTCCCCCTCTCTTCTCTCAGTCCTGCTCCAGCTGAGGCTGGCAGCTCCCAGCAGGGCCCTGCACCCTTTGCAATAATCCACAAGTTCCAAGCCTGGCCTCAGAGATCTCTCCTCTCCATCCATCCCCACCATCCTACCCCTGATGCTCCTACAGAGGGACTCGACAGAAAAGCAGAGACAGAGGCAGCCTGGGAGCTGCCCCAGCCCCCCTGGGCTCACAGTCCCCTCCCCAGCACAGCCCCAGCTGGTCCCTGGCAGACAATACTTGCATGGAGCGCAGGGCCAGCAGCTGCACAAAGGTGTCTGCTCTGATCTCCTGGATCTTGTTGTGCTGGAGACCCCTGGGAAAACAGAAACTGGTTTGAGAAGAGAGCTGAAGGCAGTGATGGAGATCCTTGTCCTAGGGCAGCACTGTCTCTGTGGAAGTTGCTGTGCTTGGGAGACCTACTCTGATTTCAGGAGTTAAACAGGACGAGCAGCAAAATGTGTCAAAGCCATTCTACAGGCAGCTCCAGGGCTCAGACAGCCTCTGCTTTTGATGCCATCATGGCTCAGTGAAGAACTGTTGATGTGCTGAGGCCAAAGATGCCCTGTTATCCCTAAATCCACACTGGTTTCCCACTTTGCTCCTCCCTAAGCCTCCAGACTTCTTTTTCCAGAGGAAAAGCTGAGAGCTTGGAGTCAGTAGTCAGCAACCAGCTCTGTGTGACCTTCGGGAAGGACCATGGGGTGCTGCCCTTTGCCCATCCTTGGTGAGGATGAAGGTTTGAGGGCTGAAGGTATCTCAGTGTTTCATGAAGGAAAATCTGGATGTCTTGTAGAACCCACTGTCCACATCTGCACATGAAGTGCCTCAGCCCTGCACATCCCCCTTCCAGCTCCTTCATCCCCTGAGGAAGGGCAAAAAAGCGGGGTGAGAGTTCACAGGCTCTGTGACTGGCCTACACTCCCGCCACATCCTCAAGAGAAATCCTGGATGCTCCAACCATGCACCTTGTGGGAAAGGTTCAGTTCCTCAGGGCTGTTTTCCCCAGTGTGAGCCCATCCTGGATTCCCAGACCTGCAGAAGCAGCATCCCCCCATCTATGTCCTCCTGCAAGGGGACACAGCCACTGCCTGCTGCTCCTACAGCAGCTCCTGGGCATTTCCCAGGTGGGTCACCTGCCTTTAGACTCAGAAATTATCTTGACTCATCTCATGTGCTGGCTCTAATGTCTCAGCTGGCATTTGGCCACCTGCTCCTGTTCCAAAGGTGGGCACTTGAGCTGCCCCCGTGGTGCCCCAGGCTGGCAGTGCCCTGACTGCAGCCAGGATTTCACCTGGGAGCCACTGGAGGATCTGGGCACAGATTTGGGGGTCTCACTGATGGGAAGAGGTGGAGTTTGGGCAGAAGGGGTATTGCAGCAACGTTGAGAAGATAATTTAGGGGTGTTTAGCTGTGAGGGGTCACCTGTGTGTGCAGGTGAAGGTCTGCACACCAGCAGTTACAGCAGAGTGAGGGCACAGCTGAGCTCTTTGTGTGCCAGGCTGTACTACCAGACTTGTTTCAAACCATCAGGAATACTGATGCTTGGTGGGGTGGGGCTTACAGGAAAATAACTTTGGGGTTAAGAGACCAAAAACTAATTTTGGTCCCTTAATAAGAAAAAAATTAATTTAATATTAATATTTAATATTAATATTTAATACTAATATTTAATATTAATTTGATATTAATATGTTAATAGGTACATAGGTATAATCTATTTTACATCAGTAGCCAGAAACTGGGATTTAATGTGATTCCATATTAATGTTAAGTCTGAATTTGGCATATTATAAAATTCTGTAAGAAGGAACTCAGGCAGAATGTGTGAAACTACAGATTTGAAATTCTGAACATTTGCCTTTTTCTGGTCTTTTAAAACATTTTTTTCAAATGTTTTCCTGAGGGTACTCTCACAGCTGCCATAAAAAGCAGCAGAGGCTGTGTACTCTCATTTCCATGTAGCTTCACAGTGTTTTAATGTCCAGTTTGCTGAGGCTGGATGAGCTGCTCTGACTATCCAGGTGAGGTGCTACAGAGAGCAGGGACAACCTCTCCTGTGGGGTTTTATAATGGGGATGCTGCTCCCATACATCTGCTCCTCCAGGTAGCAGAATTCTGTGAAAAATCATGGAGTCTATCATCTTAAGTGGTTTTTTTAACAGTTTTTCTCAAAAGGGCCAAGAACTTGTGTTCTGTTTGAAGTGTAGGGCCACATTTTGAGCTGAGTGTGAATAACTTTGTCTCAGAGCAGCAGCAGTGCCTCCGGAGGCCTGGAGAGGACCCAGTTCCAGAGCTACAGCTGAGGAAAGGATCCCCCTTCTCTCAGGAGGGGCTGGCCCTGGGCAGGGTGGACAAGAGCTGCTTTGTGCCCATGGCATGGGGCCCCTCCTTGGAGCAGAAGACATTTATGGTGGACATAAACCCCATTCTTGATTAGCTCATGGTGGGACTGGAGTTAGAGAAGGGAATTCAGTGCTGTCACATCCTACTTCTGTTTGAAGTGGCTGGGACCTCTGACAGGACCTGACTGAATTAAGCTCCTGTGCACAGGGGATGTGTTTTTATTCTGTATGTGCACAGGGGCAGAGGGGATGTGGGAACCCAGAACATCCCTCTGGCTGTCCAGGATGGCCAGGACCCCTGCCAGGGGGCTCAGAAGCCCTGGCACAGAGCCCAAAACACCTCTGGGTTTGATTATGAATTACCAACCTTATATGAAGATCAGCAAGCTACAACAGTTTAGGTAGAATATTAGTGATGTTATCATGGGGTGGAAAAGTAGATTTTAGGGTTTTTGGTATGGGGGTTCAGGGGGCAAGATGGAGGGATCTGGGTGTGTCCAGCCTTTCTCCTTCTTCTTCTTGGCCTCCATCTTCTGCTGTGATGGTGGCACTTTTGGATTGGTTTAGAGTAGAAGCTCAGTGTCTAACATAGGTGATAGGTATTGGAAAGTAATTGTAAATATTGTACAGGTAGTTTTTAGTATAAAGACATAACCCTGCCCTGGGGCAGGCAGAGTGCCTGGAACTGTCCTGCTGGATGAACCTGGGCAGGGCAGGAGAAAATTTTTTATAGATAAGATAAAATAAACAACCTTGAGACTGAGAAATGAAGAGCTCTGACTCCTTCTTTGAGCACCAGGCTGGGAAAAGAGACTTTCCAACTTTTCTTGGGGTCACTCTAAAGATCCCGACAGTGGAGCTCTGGTCCAGTTGCACTCCAAACAGTGAGTTACAATGCCCAACTTCCCCAGTGCTTGGGAGTTCTGTGGGTGGGAACCACCCCTCTCCTCAAAGCAGCCCTTTTTCCCCACAGCACAAACAAGGACATTTCCATACTCACAGCTCCTCCAGCTGCTGGCACCGGTGGAAACTGGGCAGCTCCTCAATTTGGTTGTGTGACAGCTCTCTGCAGGGAAAGGACAGCACAGGAATGTTGGGACACCAAAAGCCAGAGCCCCTGAGCCCTCCCTTGCAAGGCAGGTACTGCTGGAGAGCAAGGAGACCTCACCTCATCCTGCACAGCTCCACTTTTGGTAACCCAGAGAGTGGGATCTCCACCCTGCAGCTGCTGCTGGCTCTGGGTGTCTCTGTGCAAGGTGAGGGCTCCCCATGGTTTCTGTGCAGGGTGAGGTTTGCTCTTCTGTGCAAGGTGAGGGCTGCCCCGTCATTTCTTGTCACAGACATCTTTTATGAAAAATCCTTTCCTTAGGATTTTTCCTCCTGAGAAGCTGAGAAGCCTCAAAAACAAAATGTAACCAATGGTTATCTGCTGCTGTGGAATGCAACAGGTGCATCTGGGATTGGGCTCATGTGGTTGTTTCTAATTAATGGCCAATCACAGTCAGCTGGCTCAGACTCTGAGCCACAAGCCTTTGTTATCATTCTTTCTTTTTCTATTCTTAGCCAGCCTTCTGATGAAATCCTTTCTTCTATTCTTTTAGTATAGTTTTAATGTAATATATATCATAAAATAATAAATCAAGCCTTCTAAACATGGAGTCAGATCCTCGTCTCTTCCCTCACCCTCAGACCCCTGAGAACACTAACACAATTTCTGTGCAGGATGAGGGTTGCCCCTTGATCTCTGTGCAAGGTGAGGGTTGCCCCATGATTTCCCACTCACCCACCCCCAGCCCAGCTCCCTGCACAGCCTGTGGGCTGATGGAGCTGCTGGTACAGCTGGGGTGGGCTTGTCCTCCCCAGCCTCAAGTCAGCTGGGAAAGGAAACCCTCCTGTGCCACTTCTGCCATGCCCAGCCCTGCTTTCCATGGGCACAGCACAGAGATTTTTCTGCCAGAGCTTGCACAAGCTGCAGCTGTGCCTGCAGAGCCTGGGGAGGATTTGACCAGCTCCCTCCTGGCACAGCAACCCCATTGCCTGCTCCCCCTTCAGCCTTTCCTGGCTTTGTCCCAAGGTCAGGGAAGGGGTTGTGGCATTGGCAGGGATTTGGTTCAGGACATCACAGACTTTGACAACCTCTGGTCCTTGTTTTTTCAAGTGCTGTCACTCAAAAGCAGTTTGCAGCAAACTCCTCTTGCCACTGGTTCATGGCTCAGTGTCCCGAGTGTCCTGTCAGCATCCAGAGTGGCTTCATAGTCAGAGGAAAACCCACCCTGGCCCAGCTTAATGAAAATTTATTGAAGCTGAAACAGGCTGGGTAAGGAGCAATGTTTAAACCCAGCTCTTTCCCCCACCAGCAGAGACTGGATTTGTGGTTGTTCAAGGGAAATTTACCCCAGGGTAAAGTTTTGTATGTGGTTTCTCAGCCGACTTTCCAAACTCGGTTTCCATCTTTCTGCCAATAGATTGCTCCTAAAATATTTCAATTATTATTTTTTTTTTGCCAACCCACTCACCACCAGTTTTCCATGGTGGAGAGGAGGAGGGAGGGATAAGCAAGCAAAAGGTTTGTGCTTGGCTCTGGAGGCTGTCACCCAGGCTGGAGAAAAGTCCTTAGAATCAGTCACTTTTCCCTGGTCCCTGTGTCAATGCATTGGGCTGGACAGGGCTGGAGGTGAGCTAACAGTGATGGGGAGAACCAGCCCCAGGATTGGTTCTGGCTCCTCCAGAGTGAGGGCAACCAGGTGCAGCCCAGAATCTACGAACAGAGCAGCCTCAGTCACTCATGCTGTGTTGGGAACACAGCAGGATGAAGGTGCTGATGGCACCAAGGGACTTCAGCTCTGCTCAGGGCAGTGTCACCTATTTCTGCTTGAGGAGAAGAAAGACAAATCTTCCAGAGCCCAAGGAGCATTTGGACTACTCTATCAGGCCCAGGGTGGGATTGTTGGGGTGTTCTGAGCTGGACTCAATGATCCTTGTGGGTCCCTCCCACCTCAGGAGCACCATGGTTACAGGAAATCTGTGCCCTGAGCAGGAGCTCTGGATGAAAGCAGCAGGATGATGCCAGGTTGATGCCAAAGGCTGCCCTGCCTGTGTGGGGCATCCCAGGATGGCTCCACAGTCCCTGTGCAGGGTCCTTGCAGAGGATCCCCACCTGGAAATGCAGCTGTACCTGTCATCTATGGCCAGAGGTGTCACAGCCACAGCTCCTGTGGCTTCCCAGAGCCAGGCAGAGAGCAGCACTGGCTCTGTGGGGACAGGGGCCAAGGCATTTCAGAGGCAAGAGAGATGTGAACATGCACAAACATTGGCCCTCACGCTCTGTCTCCAAACCCAAAAGCAATGCAGTTAATGTCAGGAATGTTCACTGGGGAAGAGGAACAGGGGGCAAGGAACAAGGTGGTGTGTCCCAATAAAACTGTCCCACATGGTGGTGGGGGTAGGCACAAAGAACAGGCTCTGCTGTGAGGGCTTGCAGTCTGATAACTGCAAACATAAACAGAGCTCTGGGGCCCAACAGCCTGGGCCAGCCCAAAGGCTGCACTTTCGTAGCAACTCATCCATTGAATTGGTCCATGTGTCTAAAGATGGGAGATCTTCCCCACAGGGACATCTGGAACCAAAAGCCTGTAATCTCCTAAGTTACAAATTGTCTTCTTTTATTTTTATGTTTTACTCTTGTTTCCAATTTCTGTGATCAAGAATTCACTCCTGTTGCTTTCCTGGAACAAACTTGTTTTCTTTTTCAGCTTGCTTGTATAAAGACTGATGAGAGGCAAGCCTGTTGTTGCCCTAAGGCTGCAAACTTGTATAAATCTGGCTCATGACTCATTTCCTGAGGATGTCTTTGACTGCAAACATAGTTGGGGATCTCAGGAACCAGGGGTGTGATTCCTGAGATGATGCAGAACCTTTCTGAGATGTTGATTTCATCATGTACCAAGCTAAAGGAGAGAGCATGAACCCCCAGCATCATTCAGTGCCTGGCTAAGCAGGCAGAGCCAAATAAACAGAGAGCAAGCAAAACCCTGACCTGGCTGTGCTGCCCCAGGTGAGGAAATGAGGCCTTGTGGCCTCACAGGTCTCCATCAGGTCAGACCTGATCCCTCCTGGGATATGAACAGGATCCCTCCTCCAGGTGATGGCCCTTGCTGCAGCTCCAGCTGCAATAAGCCAAGGCTGGGGCAGAGGGTGAAGGTGATTTCCCCCTTGTTTTTGGGCTGAGAGGAGCTGTGAAGGGCTGTGGCCATCCTTACCCATCCCCTTTTGTTCTCTCTCTACTCCCCCTGCATGGGGAGGGGACAGGGCCTGCTGTGCAGAGCAAGGAGGAGGTGCTGGGGCAGCCCTGGGACCAGAGCAGCACTGGGGATGGAGCAGCAAGGGCAAGAACAAGCAAGAACTCAAAGCAGTGATGAAGAAGGTGGTGATTTCTGCATGGCAAAATGATGGGAGCAAGAACCCCAGGATGGTCTTCCACAGCTGGTCCTTTCCCTGAGCTTGACAAAAGGAAAGCCCAGTTCCTGAGGGCACTTTGTAAGGACCAGGCAGGCCAGGGACACAGGTTACTCACAGGACTCGGAGGCTGGGCAGCTGCTGGCACATCCTTCTGGGGAGGAAATGGATTCCTGCCCGCGTCAGGGTCCTGGAGGGATGGAGGAGAGAGAAGAAATGCTGTTGCTGACAGCCAGCACACAGACTCTGACCCAGAAACCCAGTCCCAGACAGTGGCAGGAGAGACAATATCAGTAGGGCAATAAAATACAGGGAGAGCATAAAATCCTGCCTGGCAGCTTTGGAAAGAGCCACTGCTGCTGGACCTGGCTAAGGTGAATGTGAGGAGTTCTGGGCCATTCTATGAAGAGTTCTGGGCCACTGCTGAGTACTGAATTCACAGCTGTCCTTGGCCTTGCTGGGGGCAGGTGACAGTGGCCTCTGTAGCATTCTCTGCCATCCCTGCTCCCACTGTCCAGGCTGGACAGGCCAGGAGCCAGGACTCCTCAGAAGCTGTGTGTGAGGGATGGATGGTGTGTCCCTGTGTCCCCAAGACATGGCAGGGCCAGGCCACACCCTGCCCGGGGGTGCTCCAGTGAGGGCTCAGTGAGGGGAGGGTGTCCAGGGGAGGAGAACCATGTGTGGCCAGGGGCAGTGTGTCCTCCAAGGCCCTGGGGGCGTGAGGAGGGGACCAGAGCAGCTGCAGGAGCCCCAGCCTGGGTGGCAGATGTTTCTGAACTGCACCATGGTGCTGGTTCCAGTATGGGCAGAGACACTGGGGTGCAGCAGAAGCACTGCACTCACAGGTGCAGGAGGGAAGGAAGGAAAAAACAAACAAACAAACCAACCAAAAAAAGGCTGGAGCACACTCAAGAGTACTGAGAGAGCCACTCACAGGGAGGAAAGTTGGTTCAGGAGCCACAGGGGTGAAACGAAGCAGAAGAGTGAGCGACCAGGGAGAGGCAGAGCTGAACACTGCACAGCACTGGGAAAGTTGTCCTCACTGAAACAGCCTGGACCACCTTGGAGGAGGAAGAGCACAGCTAGCAGGGTAAAAGGGAGAGAGGTGCCACTCACAAAACTTCTAGGCTGGTGGTGCCTTTGAGGTCTGGGAATTCCCTGATGTCTGTGGCTCCATTGAGTGACCTGCAGAGAAACGAGGCTGCAGTGAGGTGGGCAGAGCACCTGGAGGCTCCAGACCCATCAGCCAGGGTGGCAAATCTGCTTCCTCACACCCAGATGGGATCAGGGCCCAGCCCCAGCGTGTCCCTGTGGCTGGAGCAGACACTGTGTGGATACAGCAGGATGGAGCTGGGGCTTCCTTGCAGGGAGACTTGGCAAGCTCCAAGCCTCTCCCAGCCACTGACATTCTTGGCACAATCTCTACCCAAATTAAATCAAAAAACCCCAAACAATTACCATGGGGAATGTAAGCAGGGCATCCCACCCAAGCCTCCCTGGGTCTATGCATTTGGATCTAAAGAATGCAGGGCTATTTGAATGATTTATTTTATGTGCCTGGGTGAGGCTTATAAATAGAGATTTATGAGGTTGCCTCTGCCTCAGTATTTTTAGTGCTGTGCCACAACAGGTTGGCTGAAATGCCAGTGTGGGGCAGCTGCTGTGGTTCAGGTGGTGCCCAGCCTGTGCTGGTGGCTCTGGAACAGGAACAGGGCCAAACCTGTGCAGGAGGCAGTGCCACTGCTGGCTGCCCAGTTATAACATTTGTGCCATGGTGCTGGGATGTGTTCCTCCACTCCTCCATCTTGTGGAGGAAGGCAGATGCCTTCAGTGTCCTTCTGTTTGGGCAATTATGCAACAGCAGAAAAAGCTGTGGCACTTGTGGGTGGCACTTTGCTGCTCCTGGCACAGCTGTGGAGACCTTGGAAAGCCCCAGTGCCTGTCAGCTGTGTGGGGAGGAAGAATTAGTGGCTGTCTCCAAAATGCCCTTTTCAAAAATATCCTTCCTTAGAAGAAAACATTTGCAGCGTCTACTCCTTGGAGTAACCTTTGGGGTTGGACAACAGAGTGGCTTCGTGGTCCTCTATTGCACGGGGACTCTGAAAAAGGGAGGGAGGAGGCCACAAAGGTGCCCAGTACACAGGGCTTGGAGCTTGGATGTTACCTCTCTGGGGATGGGCTTGGTGCACTTACAGAGTGTGGAGCTTTGGCAAGTACTGGAAAGCAGACTGTCCAACAAACTGGATGGGATTGTCATAAAAATGGCTGCAATGGGAAAGAGGAACAGGTCAGAGTCTGCTGCACACAAAGAGAAGATGCTGTTACAGGTCAAGAGCCCCAGAGCCACCAGCAGCAAGCCATGCAGGAGGTGCTGCTGGGCTGGGAGGAATTCTTTTCCCAGCTAACCACAGGTTCTCTCATGGCCTGCTTTGGCTGGACATTGCTACAACTGAGGTCTCCTGTTGCTCTGAATGGGTCCTTTGGGATCCTGCTGAACCAGATGGGCTGGAAAGGTGTAAAACCCTTCTTCAGTCCTGCTGAGAAACACCTTGCACTGGTGTCACCTCCTGTGGTGTCACACACAGCACCAGCACCTTTCCCACTTGTCACAGTCAGTGCAGTGAGCTCTTCTAGGACCCAGTGAGACATGGGAGGGGTTGAGCCACCTCCTGCAAGAAGCACTTCCCCCCTCTAACTGTAGATGGGCAGATGCAATGGAGAGATGAACATTCTGGGAGTATTGGCCTCCATCATCACCCTGTGGATGCTGCCCAAGCAGATGGGGATGAGGCTGGTGGTTCTGGCTGGAGCACTGAATGGTTTCACCCAGTGTCACCATGGCTTTCCAGATATTGATATTTCTATAATTTAAGTCCAGTTTGGACAAGCAGAGCTTTTGTCACATGATTTTCAGTATCTATGTGGTTCAGAGAAATATCCAAAAATCCCTAACTGTGCCTGGGTCAGAGCAGACATGACCTGACAGCTGGGTGTGTTTATCTGCAGAGCTTTGTGTCCCAGGTCTGGGCAGACACACGGGGATCTGCAGTCCCAGCTCTCTGACACGTGTGGCTGCTGCTGAAGCTGGCCACAGCTTTTCTGAGCACAAGGAATAAACAGCAGCAGATGTCAGCCAGGACTTAGGTGGTTTCCATGCAGACCACCTGTGTTTTGTTCCTTCCTTGGTGTCAGCAAATGTCAGCTGCAGGGAAATCCTCATCCTTGAGGATTCCCAAACTTCACATCCCACAGCACCCAAGGGCCTCTAAGATCCTGAGCTTGGCACTGATCTCTTGTCTTCCTGTGGGAAAGAGAGTCATCCCCTCACTCCCATGGCCATTTCTTCTCTCTCACCAGCTTTGCTGAGGTTGTGTTCAGAGGCAACACTGTCCTCTGAAAGGAGAACCCACAGCAGTTCTGAGGAGCCCAGAAACAGCAATTTCAGCCTGCTTTGGCACATGGATAGCAAACATCACATTGCTGTCATTTGTCAGAAATCCCAACTAAAGACAGCAGCAAATGCTCCTTTCTGGGCAATGTAAAGATGTAGGAAACATTAATTAATTTTCTTACATTGTTTGGAGGAGGGGATTCCCAACGAATGCATTCTCTGGAATAGCTTTGATGTTGTTGTTGTGAAAACCACTGTTGGGAGAAACAAATATCTTCATATTAATTAAATGATTCTTTTTTTCTCAACACTTTTAAAGCCAGAAAGCCTTCAAAATATTCATCATATAGGAGATATAGGCTCCTTCCCAGGTGCAGCATCATCCCAGCAGGTGAACAAGGTCTGTGGTTTGGCAGGACAAAATCTGCTGCATTTACTCTGTGGGTGTTCCATTTGTGACCCCACCAACCCCACCGAGGGTACAAGGACTTCAGGTTTAACACTTTACAGGTCAGGAAACAGAAACAAGCAAATACAAGATTTTCTATCCACCAGAAACTACAATTTTTGTGGATGGTTTCCATAACAGCCCCACAGCTGCCAACCAGAGTGTGCCAGGAATTATCAGCCCATGTGACTTTAAAGGATTTGTAGCTGGGATAGTTTTGGTTAAGCTTGAGAACCAACTGACAGAACCAGAGGACACAGTCTCAAGCTGCACCAAGGGAAATTTAGGTTGGATATTAGGAAAAAGTTTTTCATGGAAAGAATGATAAAGTTCTGGAATGTTCTGCCTGGGGAGGTGGTGGAGTCACCATCCCTGGATGTGTTTAAAACAGACTGGATGTGGCACTGGGTGCCAGGGTTGAGTTGAGGTGTTGGGGCTGGGTTGGACTCAATGGTCTTTGAGGTCTCTTCCAACCTGGTCATTCTCTTAATTCTGTGAAAATTTCTATCAGCAAACTTGCTCAGCAGAAGAGAGCTCTGTGGCCACAGTCTGACCTCCTGTACAGCAAAGGCAGTCACAGCTTCCTGTGTCCAGGACTAAGCTCTGGGTGATGCCCAAGTTGTTTATCCCAGAGGAGTGTGAGCAGGTGATTAGTTGAGGACTGTTTGGAATTTGCCTCTTTAGTGAAGGCATTTCAAAAGCCATCTCGAAGGGGATTAAGGATCTTATTCTCATTTTGAAGGTGAGAATAACGATGATATTGGGCTGAACACAGAAATCTCATGAGAATTCTTCCAGTAAAGAAAAAAGTAGTGTCAGATTTTTACTCCAAGGCTCCCAGAAACATGAGAGCAGCTGCTTTTGTCCCACCCCAGCCTGGCACCAGTGACACAGGAACTGTGGATCCACATCAACTCACCCCACCCTGGGGCTTCTACCTTCATGGGTGATAACTGGGATGGTTTCTTATTTTTAGTGTCTCCCAGGCTGACCCATTAGAGGAAGGAGAGCTATCCACTAAAATGGTCATAAACTGCTAATTCCCTATTGTAAATTTATCCTAAGGGAGAAATCCTATACATTTATCCTAATTTCTTTGCATTAGAGGAGGTGGCACACAGTGCCTGCAGAAACTGTGGCCTCACAATAACAAGGTTCAGTCCGGGTTGTGGTCCCAAGCTGGGGAATGGACATCAGAAGCAGCCAGAGAACAGCTGGAATTTGAGCCCCTGAGATGCCACAGGAGAGTGAGGAGCAGTAGGAGGAACCTGCTCCAAGGCTGGCAGGGACTCCCACTCCTCTCCAAGGTGTGGAGGCTGATGGGGAGCTGGGCAGGGCTGATGGAAATCGAGGGGATGAACTGCTTTGATGCAGTGGATTGGGCTGGGAAGGAGAAGAAAGGCTTGGACTGAGTGCTCTCCTCAAGTCAGAGCACACCCGATGCTTGATTGGTCACTCTCTCACAGAGAGTGGGTTTGAAAAGGAATAAAAGGAAAATCTCACAGCTCCTGCAGTCGGCCCAGGGTCCTGATAGCCCCGGGGAATTCCAGCAGCTCGTTGTAGTTCAGATCCCTGAAAGACAGAGAAGGGAAAAGCATTAATTAGCATTTCTGTAGGGATTCAACCTTTGAAGCTGGAAACTTGGCCCTTAACATGGGAGACAGGTTTTTCCTAGCATGCTGATCCAGCACTGCCTGGAAACACAATCTCACCCATTCCTGCAGCAGGAATATTGCAGCGGGAACATTCCCTGCTCACAGCACTGCCAGGTGAGAGCCAGTCCAAGCTATGGCTGCTGCCAGGGGGCTCCTCCCAAGTGCCCCGTGCCCAGCACTGGGCAGTGGAGCTGCTCCCCATCTCCTGAGGGCCCTGGCCCCTTCTCCCAGGAGCTCAGCCCTGGGCCTTTGGCTCTCAGTAATTTTTCTTGCCTCTCCAGGTCAAAATGGGGTTTTTTGAAGGACAAGAAACACAAGCAGTGTCGGTTGTGTGGGGCCCATGAAAGGCTTCTCTGTGGTGCAGAGGGGATCAGGGACCATTCCCTCAGTGGGGACATTCCTCATTCCCCCTCTTGGGGACACTGGGTCTCCCTGCCACTGGGACATGCTGTGACTGGGAACAGTGGGAAGAGGAGTCTGTGAGAACACTTAGGTCTTCTTCTGGTGGTTGGAGCCAACCCCACATTGGAATCTATGAGCCAGAGCTGGAAGTGATGTGCAAGAAGAACTGACACTGTTGAGCATTGTCTAATATGCTGTGTAGTAAAAAAAATAAAATATACTATGTTGGTTGTAATGACAAGTGTAGAATTTACCCACCCTGACTTGGCAACTAAAAGAGACATCTGAGTCTGAATAAAATCTCAAGAGTTGTGTTTGCTCTTCAAGGATGGGCTTAACCTCTGGAAAAGGATTTATTTGACTTTTGGGGCACTGCTGGCAACCTGGGAGGAGCAGCCCTTCAAAGGCACCAGTCCTGCTGTTGGCTGGAGGGTACCCATGGAGACTGGCTGGGCTTTGGGTGTGCAGCATTTCTCTGACATGCCAAACTTTCTCCTTGGAAGGCAACTCCAGCTGTCACAGTAACATTTGGCCCTGTCCTGGCCATCCCACTTTGCAATTCACTGAAGTCTGAAAGCCATGAGACTGCTTCCTACCTGCATGACACTCACCAAGCTTTAAGTGGTAGATACTTTAGAACATGATTACTGGCTCCTGGAGATTACTGTATAATTACACTTAATGAACCTCAAAGTAATTACCATGTAACCTGGATTGTGGTTTATGGAACAGAAATAACTGAGCATTTACACAGCAATGGGCTGCTGCCCAATTACCCTGTAATTCTCATCCTCTGGCCCAGGCTTGGTCATTATGTTATGATCTCTCTTGGCCCCCTTTTCTCTTACATCTTCTCTCACTACCAGTGCCCCTCTTGGGAACGACTCCATGGCACCAGCTCAGCTCTGCCTGAAGGTGTTTACACAGGAAATCAACCCAGAGAGTCTCTCCAAATAGGTCCTTCCAGGACTTCCAGTTTATATGATTTATGTCTTAGGGAATGCTTATCACAGAATTACAAGATAGGGCACAAACCCAAGAGAAAAACATGGAATGAGGTTGTTGTGGGTGGATTTTGTCAGGTTTAGCTCTGACAAGGTCCACACTAGATCCTGCTGCTGGATTCCCTGAGAAGCCCAGGTGCTGTGGCAGGTCCTGGTGTGGCAGGGTTTGTCCCCTGACACTGAGGGCAGTTTTCCCTCCTCCAGTTACACAGGGATCTGGATGCAGGTGCTCTGTGCAGAGATTTGAGCAGATGAATCCTGCTCCTGTAGGAGCCAGGCAGGGCTCATGCTGTCTGATAGTTGGCAGTGCTGGCACTCAGCAGGGGAGGAGCACAGGGCTGGTGGTGAGACCCTGAGCTCTGCCTGCCCAGTGCCAGCCCTGCAGAGTGGTGGCAGGGTCACACCTGAAGCTGCTGTGCCTGTCCCAGGGCCCAGGAGTGGAACAGGAGTGGTGTCCCCTCCTCACATCTATTAGGCAGGAGAGCTCTGCCTCTCCCTGAACTTGCTCTGGCACACTCTGTTCTCATCCTGCTCCAAGCAGATCAGTGGTTTTCCTCAGATTTCCCTGCTTGAGCCCAAATTTATCTATTCAAGGATAAATAGCCCAACACCTGGCTGCTGATAGCCTCACTCTTGGCTTGTAGCTCCCTATCAGCTGCTTGGGTGCTCTTGGCCAGAGTCTGTAGATGGCACTGCCAGGCTCCATCAGGGCCTGGCTGAGGGCTCTCACTGCACAGGTTTGGTTACCAGGGGCAGGACTGGTAATGGCATCCCTTCTCTGCTGCTCAGGAAGATACAGGAGTGGATTTCCCAAGTGAACAAGCAATGGGAAGTGCAGGCAGGACCCCACTGGGCATTTTCAAAGCATCAGTCAAATCTGATTAACCTCCAGATCCCTGCACTGGTTGAAATCAGAGGCATTAGCAGCCTAAGTCGACTGACAGCCCCAAATTATGCACATAAGGTGCATTTAAAAATTTCACCCTGTAGTGACTCCCTGAAATTAGAGTGAGATTCCACAGGGAGCAGGCAGCTGCAGAGGTCATTCAAGACTGGGTGTCTGCCTGTGCCACTTCCCTTCCCTGCACCACAAACTGGGGCTGGGATGAGCCTGTGTGAAGCCAAGGGATGGTCCCTGGAGAAGAGGCCCTGTGAGCCCCAGCCCCGGGTGACATTCAGCCCATCACTGCAGTGTCACTGCCACTGTGGAGGCTTCCTGTGATGGCACAGGGCTGTTTCTGTGAGCTGCCAACAGATGGAAAATATTGCCCAGCAGAGAGGAGCATTGGCTCACCTGTGATTCACTAACAGAACAAGGGATCTTAGATCTGCAACCTGTATTATTTACAGGGAATAATTCATTGTGCTGTAATATTTGCTCCTGTCTTTAAAAATGTGTTTCCTTTCCAGCCTGCACCTCTTCCAGGCAGGCTGGTCTTTCATCAGCAGATGAAGGTTCTGTTTGTACCTCCCCATGTGAGCAAGTACGTGCAGGACCAGCCCTTCCTGAGCCAACACACAGCGCTCCCAGCCCTGGCAGCATCCCGGGGCCTCCCTCCCCTCTGCACTTGACACATACAAAGAGCATTCATTGTGTTCAGCAGCTCCTGCTGGGTAAAAGCCCATCTTGGAATGCTGGCAGCCACTGGGCTTGTTGGAAAGTGGAAATGCAACCAGGTGTAGTCCTGCTGCTGCACTGTGGCTGCCAGTGTTCTGTTCTGTTCTGTTCTGTTCAGAGGAGACAATGCCTGTGCTCGCTCCTGCCCTGCTTCCTGGGTTTGGGGAGGTGAGCCTCCCTCCTGGAAAGAGCCCAGCTGCTGTGGGGAGCAGGTCCCTGGGTGCTGCTCACAGGTGGCTGCTCTGGATGGAGTGCTGCTCTCAAGCTGATGTGTCCCCAGGGCAGCTCCAGGCCCAGCTCTGCCCAGTTCATGGGGTTCAGCTGGATGGAGAGGGCTGGGAGAAACCAGCACTCAGGATGGTCCTCAGGTGCCATCTCTTCCCTGCAGTGGGGCCACTCTTCCCAAAGCCCAGACCCAAACCATGATGTGAAAAAAATTTCCCTGTCCCTGTAGCCCCACATTTCTCTTCACAGAGAAATTTCTCTTCACAGAGAAATGTAAGGCACCTCTTCCCAAGAATATTTCTGGGATTCACCTTCTCTGAACCTCAGAGAAAGAATTATCAATTCTTATCATTTGCTGTGCCTGTGTTTGTGCAAAAGTAGAATGCAATATGGAGATTGTTTACCCAAAGTGATGGTGTTTTGTTTCCTTGGCCTGTGAGAGCCAGGTGTGTGTGTGTGTCAGGACTGTTGGCTGACAGTCATGAGATTCTGTGCAGTGTGAGCAGTTGTGTACAGGGTTGAGTGCTTGGCAGATTCAGTTTTAGATGTATAGAATAATATAGTATAATAAAGTAATTAATTAGCCTTCTGATATCCATGGAGTCAGATGGACATTCTCTCTCCCTCATCAATGTTGGAGTTGCTGTTGATTTGCAATATGTCCCTTCTTCTTTCACAGAACTGGAGTTGGGCTCTGGTCCAAGCTATGACCAGACACAGCATTCAACCTCCACCAGGGGCTCCTGTCCATGGGGAAGTTTCTGTTCATTTAGAGAAATCCAGTCCTCAGGTCTTTCCACAGGTGCTGTCAGGCTCCATCTGGCCCAGACATCTCCTCTCTGCCTGCTGTCAATGGGGAATTTGGCCCAGCCCATGTGCCTGCTGGTGGATTTCCAGAGCTTCTTCCCCAGGACTCAGATTGGAAGAACTCACAGCTCAGTGGGTCAGGGGTGGTTTTGCTTTTTGACTCCAGTGGCAACAAAATTTCCTCTCCTGAGCATGCCAGAGAACTGCCCATCAGTCACAAACCCTCTCCAGGAGCTGCTGGATGTAGGAAATGGAGCTGCTGGAGCGAACACCTTGAGGGTTCCCTTCCTCTCCCTGCCTTCCCTGAGGTACTTGGGCAATGCTTTGCTTCCCCAGCTCCACATTCTGCCACCTTCCCACTGCTTCCAGATTTGGGATGAAGCAGGGAAAGCTGCAAAAAGCCACTTCACTGTTCCCACTGCACTGCTGTGGCACGGGCTGGGGTGGCCCAGGAGGGCTCTTGGCCCAAGGGAGCTGGACCTGGCAGTGCTGCCCCAGCCCTGGGGTCTGACCAGTCCCTCCCAGTGCAGCTCTGACCTCCACTGAAAGTCCCAGTGGTGTCCAGAGTGTGGCTGTTCCCCCCAGGCCTCCTGTCTGCTCTCCTGTCTCTTTGTGTGTGACGTGTGGGGTTTCCCACATGAAAAAGCTCATTGGTTGTTCTCATCCTTAATAACTCAGCACAGAAATTTCCTTTTACTTTTCCCTCATTCCTATCCGAGGGAATAGGAAAATTCCTCAGCACAGGCATTGTCTCCCTAGAATAATTAAAGGAATGATTAAAGGACAACCCTTCCCTCCCCAGCACTTCAATTTCATCCATTTCTCATCCAAAACACCAGGAATCTTCCCCTGGATCAGCTCAAATATCCCTTTCCTGTGCCACGAGGAGTTCCTGCTCTCCCAAAGAACCCAGGAACAAAATTAGAAATCAGGGAGAAAAAGCAACCAAGGAAAAGGATCCTCCAGTCCTGAATTAATCCTCGAATTCTGCTGTTTACTCAGGGAAAGAACACAAGGAATTTTTTTTCTCTCCTCCTTTTTTTAAAAGGACAGGAGTGTTATCCTTTTTGGCACAAAGGAAATCAAGGGCAGCATTACTTGGTGGAAGGATGGCAACACACCATGGCCATGGCTATGCCAAGCAATAGGGAAGCCTCACAACAGCAAAAATAAATCAAAAAATATAAGCATGACATAAGGGGGATTTCCCCATTATCAAGGACTTTTGAAAGTGAAATCAGTCAGAAAAGAGGTTCAGAACTGATGTGCAAGAGCAATGGCTATGAATAATCCCGTTCCTGAGCTAGGCTCAAAGTTACCAGCTCTAGCATGGCAGTGGGATAGCAGGAGGAGCCTTGTCTGTTCTTCTGCTTGAGATGAAAGCCTCTGAAAGGTCACCCAGTCTGCCCAAGACACAGTGAACTGGCTGGTTTTCCATTGTTTTCATTGCTAGAGGGAGCCTATAGCTTCATATTTGGAAGATCTTAACCAACACTGTTGTTTATTTAGAAATAAAAGTAAGTTGACATCAAAGGCCCAGTTATTTTGGGCTTTAACTGCCAGGGTGATTTGAAGCTGACAGCAAGCAGCCTGGAACTATTAATATCTTCAGTCATGCCAAAAGGAGAGAAGGAGGGGAAAGAGTCTCAGGTCAATTTTCTGCCTGTTAGGGACTATTAGTGGTTCCACACAGGAAGCCAAAAAAAAAAAATTATATAGTACTATAAATTCTTCCATAAGCCACAAAACACCACAAATTTGCAGCTAATAAACCTGAAGATGAAGTGAGATTAGAAGCTGTAGATGGGACATTTGCTGACTATTTCAGTCCCAGTGGGGTTGGAGATGTTACCATGGTGCCTGGAGGGGACTTTGTGCAGCCTCCTCTGAGGACCTGCATTTTCCACCTGTCCTGTGCTGGCACCTCATCAAGCTGCCAATAAATGTAATTACTGCCTCTGCTAGTTGTGCTGGTTACTGTGGGCAAATCAAGCACTGGAAATGATTTAATTGGTAGTCTGGAAGCCCAAGGGGGCCATGGTGACCATGTAGTTTGACCTCTTGCCCAGTACTGAGCAGACAGCTTTACCCAGACTCCACACATCCAGTCATGGCTTGCCAGATTAGTTCAAATATGAAAAATAATTGCACAATCTGGTGCTGTATTTTATGGGATCACAGATTCGTTAAGGTTAAAAAAGCCAAGATCATCAAGTCCAAGCATTAACCTCACACTAGAACATGTCCCTAAGCACACCAAGTGGTTTTTTTAATGCTTGCAACACTTTCTGTTGTGTAGCATCAGCCCAAAGCCCACTCTCCTGGCAGTGGCTATCATGGCAATGGTCCCCTGAATGGGGAATAATTAGCATTGACTCTATGATTGCAAAAGGCTGAATAATTGCTTTATTCTTCTATAGCATACTATACTATACTATACTATACTATACTATACTATACTATACTATACTATTAACTTCTAACTCTTACAGACTGTCTCATACAGCTTTAACTTAATTGGTCAATTAATCCAAACACTATCTAGTGTCTAATTAAGAAACTACTCTTTGCTAAACAATCTCCATAACACATTCCACATGTGCACAGCAACAGGTGCAGCAAGTGGAGATAAGAATTGTTTCTTATTCTCTTCTCTGAACTTTCTCACAGCTTCCCAGGAAATCCTGGGAGAGCTATGTCTCTCTCTGTTCAGAGGATATGTGATTACCACAGGTGGCAGCAGTGTCTGTGTGCCCTTGTGCAACCACATTTCTCCTCACAGAGAAAAGCAAAACCATCTTCCCAAGAACATTTCTGAGATTCACATTCTCGGAACCTCAGAGAATGATCATAACAATTCTTATCTCATTTGCTGTGCCTGTGTTTGTGCAAAAGTAAAATGCAATATAAAAATTGTTTACCCACAGTATTAGTGTTTTGTTTCCTTGGCCTATCAGGGCCAAGTGTGTGTGTTGTTGGGACAGTCACGAAATTCTGTACAGTTGTGTGCAGAGTTGAGTGCTTAGCAAATTCAGTTTAGATATAATATAACATAGTGTAATATAATATAAAATAATATAGTATCATAAAGTAATTAATTAGCCTTCTAATAAAATAAAGTCAAATGCATCATTCTCTCCCCCTCTTCGAGAATAAAATATCCACTATACCCTTGCCCAGCTTGGCCTGGGGGATGAGATGCTGCCAGTGCTATAAGAAGTGAGAGGAGAGAAGGGGGATGTGGAAGGACCCAGAGCACTTGTCTGGCTCCAAGCAATGTCCCCATTCCCTAAGGAAGAGGGGGATGTCCACATGCACTGCAGAGAGGTAAGACCCACCATGGGATTCATCTGCTAGGGTCACTGTTTTCATTGGGACATTATCACACCCTAGAAAACCCCCCCCTTTTTTTTTTTTTGCCAGCTATAAGGAGAAGCCAGGCTATGATGGAACTTGAGGAGTGCATGTGTGTCCCAAAGGAGCAGAGATGGGCTGCCCACTGTGGGGAGGTTGTCAGGTACTGGGGTACATGATTGCTGCCAGGAGCAAGCAGCAGTCTCTGAGTGAGGATTCAGAGAATCTGGAAATGTCCCAGCCTCTCACTGACAGGGTGCTGCAGCACTTTACAGGGTTTCTGTGGCACTGATGGTCCATTGCTGACTGTCTGTGGGTTGTGCCTTGCACCCCTGCACCACCAGTCCCTCCCAGTGCAGCTCTGACCCCCACTGAACATCCCAGCAGTGTCCAGTGTGTGGCTGCTCCACCCAGGACTCCTGTCTGCTCTCTGACTGACAGAGGTGATGGAGAAATGTTTGATGTATTTAACCCTCTGCCATGCACATTCAAAGGGACCTCAATTCTGGGTGCTGGGACACAGAAACACCCACGAGCTGATGGCTCAGGAGGCAGGCAGGGAGGAGGGGAAGGAGAGGAAGGCAAAGCTCAGGGAAGCCTGCTCTACAGCAGAGCATTCCCCGACTGCAGGACAGAAGCTGAGGATTTCTACCTGCTCCCCAAGGTGCACAAATGGCTGGGGATCAGCCCCTGGAGCTCTGCTGCTGGCAGGGGGAACATGGGATGGAAGCAGAGCTCCTGTGCATCAGCACATCCATGGTGGAAATGTGCCCCCAGCTGCCTCTGCTGCCCTTCTGCTGCCTGCAAGGGCTGCTCCTGCTCTGCACAGGCATCACTTCACATCACACACCTCGGGAGGAAGAGGCACAGACAGCTGCTCCAGGAAAGGCTTTGGGCAAAAGGAAGCCCAAAGAGCAGAGGAGCTGAGGATGGGTCACAGCATGTGTGCAGATTCAGAGGCTGGGGCTTGGAGAGCCCCCGTGCTGTTGTTCATTGCAAGATCAGTGGCAGGGGGAGGCAGGCTGGAGAGCTGGCCAGGTGCAGGAGGGGGTGTGAGGGTCTGGTGGGCAAAGGGAGAACAGGGAGAGTCCTGCAATGGAGATGAGCTATGGAAAAGTGCAGCACCTCCAGAACCACTTTTTCACCTGAACTGCCTTCACTTTCTCTCTTTTTTTCTTTATAAACCTGCAAAATATCATGGCTGACTGAGCTTGTGCTCTGCCAAAGCTCAGCCTGGTTACAAGGCACAATGGGTTCAGAGCTGAGCTGCACCAGGGAGGGCACGTTCCTGGTAGTCCAGGCTCCTGCCCTAGGGGGAGAAGCTGCAGCACACTGGGACAAGGGCCCAAGGAGACACCCAGTCAGTGCCAGGTGTGTTTGCCAGTTCAGTTTTATAGGTGACTCTCACTGTTTGGAAAAGTCACTTTCCACTTACACAGTGATCAGAGCAGTTAGTGAACTGGACCCATGCAGCCAGGGCCCTGAGCTGTGGCCCTCTTTCCAAAAAGCCACGTGTCCCCTTTCTTTCCCCATCCCCTCAGTCTGGGTACCTGAGTGCCTTAGGTTGCAAGATGTGGCTGGGGATGTGAATTCTGTCACCATCTCTTAGAGCTGGGGCAGTTCTCTGCTGTTCATTGGGCAGTTTTCTTTATCTCTCCCACAACCAATCCTCCCTCCAGGAGATCTCTGCTGTCCATGGCCAGGGAGTGTCCCTGCATGGCTGATCCAATCCCATCATCCCATGGGGAGATGCTCCGCCCAGGGGAGGAGCCAAGCATTCCTACCTGGGTACAATCTGAGCCTGGACCAGCACAGCAGCCTTTGCCCAGTGCATTCCCAGAGGAGCAGCTTCTGCTGCCCTGCATGGCCAGAGGGAGCCCAGGCCCATCTGCAGCAGCCCTGGAGCTGCAGAGGAAAACTCCCCCCTTGTGCAGGATCCCTGCTCCAGCAGAACCACAGCTGGCACTGCAGGAGGGCTGAGCCCCCATGGGATGGGGCTGTGCCACCCCCTGACACACAGGGGGCAGGGCCTGCTCTGACTCTGGCAGTGTTGGTTTGTATTATCTACATTTCTAATTTTTTTTCCACTAATAATGAACTGTTATTCCTGCTCCCATATCTTTGCCTGAGAGCCCCTTAATTTCAAAAATTATAATTCAGAGGGAGGGGGTTTACATTTTCCATTTCAAGGGAGGCTCCTGCCCTCCCTAACAGACACCTGGCTTTTCAAACCAAGACACTGAGCCTCTCCTGAGGTCCCTCCCATCCTCTGGCAGGGCAGCTTGGGATCACACAAGGAAGCTCTGCTGAGCTGCCTGGGGAGCCATGCTGACACTGGATCATCAGGATGCTGAGGAAGTACCAGAGCAGCTCAGTGCAGCAAACAGGGTGTCCTTGAGGGGTCAGATCCATCAGCTGCTTTGGGAATTGTACAGATATAGGATTAACATCAAGAGACTGCACAAAAGGCTTCAAGTTAAACATGCTGATGGAGAGAGATCATCTTGAGGAGCAAGGTACCATTTGGAGACAGTTTTCTGGGAGAACAGCAAAGCCTGCCTGGCCCTTAAAGTGTTAAACAACCCTTGTATGAGCTGTACTGGAGATATTTCCCATTTCCTTCTTCCTGCCTTCATTGCCCAAGGTGTACTTTATATTAATTTTCTTACTTTCTTTTCTTTTTTTTTTTTCCTCTCCCATAGAAAATCCAGCTCTCCAGAGGAGCTGGTAGGTTCCAGCTCTGCTCTGCATTTACAGACTCGACTAATTACCCAGATAATGGGATGGGTGCTGTGGTAAGGGCATTTCCTGTGAGGCAAGGTTAGGCAGATAAAGTGCCTGGAGCCAGAGGGTTTTGGATTCAGCCCTTCTGGGAGACGTTTCTAATTTATTAGTGCTATTTTTTAAAAATAAATTAAAAGGTTTTTAAATGAATGGAGATTTGCTCTTTCCAAGTGATTTATCTGCTTTGTGTGATGGGTGGGGGATCTGGCAGGGATGCAGAGGGGGAGGGAGAATCCAGGCAGAGAGGAAACAGCGGGGTCATCTCAGGTGGAGGGGATGGGCAGGGCTGCGTGGCCTCCCTGAGCACGTCCATGGCAGAGACAGGCCGGAGATTTCCCAGAGGAGCAGCACTTCTGGGGCAGATTGTTCCTATTTTGGCTGCAGCCCGGAGGCCTCCAGCACTTTGAGCTGGTCCTGGGGAGCAGCCATTCATTCCCCAGCCCTGCCTGTGCCCCAGGAGTCACCTTGGCCCTGCTGGGGCTGGCTGGGAAGGCAGGACACTGCCAGGACAGGCTTCTGCTCTCTGCCAGCACCAGGGGCTGTGTGAGTGTGCCAAGGCAGGAGAGCCCTGGCCCTGCCCTTCCTCCCTGGGACCCGGCTGTGTCCATGACCGAGCCCACAGCAGGGCCACAGCTCTTACTGTGCATTTTTCTCTTTGCCTCAGCAGCTCCAGACAGAGCTCTGAGCAGGTGTTGGGCAATGTTGTTGGGGAAGATGAAAGAGGAAAGCCTTATAAATATGATTGCCTGGCAAGAGATTTTGAGAATATAGAAACTATAAGTGAGATTGAAATGAAAGCAAGCTTTGAGATCCCTCAGTTACTGAACAACTGGAAAACAATGGTGTGGCCAGCTGAAGGTGATCCCCTTCTGATGGAACAACACCCTCTGCTTGCAGACAGGCGCAAGGGTCAGAGCAGACCCTACTAGCTTGGCAGAAGGGGCCCAAAGAGGAGTTTTTAGGGTTTAAAATGTAACACAGTATGGGAATGTAATGATTCTTATAGGCTGTATGGACATGCTATAGGATTTGTATCTTGGACTAGATTGGTTAGTGAGAATCAGCATATTCAGCACAGAAGAAGATTTATTCATCCTCTTATTCTTCGCCCTCTCTCTCTCTCTCTTTGGGGCTCATCTTTGGGGCCTGCTCCAGCTGTGGCTGGCAGCTCCCAGCAGGGCCCTGCACCCAGGCCCTTTGCAGTAACCCACAAATTCCAAGCCCTGGCTTCAGAGATGTCTCCTCTCTGTCCATCCTGACCATCCTACCCCCCATCACTCCTACAGAATGGGAGGTGGATTTTGTGGTGGGGACCCTGCACATGCCTTGCCAGGGTGTTGCTTGGCACTGCCAGCCCAGCTGAGCCACAGACCTGCCAGAGCCACTGCTGCTGCCCTCCTGCCTTGTACCAGAGCCCCCAGCAACCCTCATCCTCATCAGGCTTCCTGCTGTGTGTGTGTGTGACAGTCAGCCCCCAGGGTCACCACCACTCCTCTTCCTGCTTGGGCAATACAGCCTGATGGGAGAAAAAAAGCTTCTCTCTTCAAAGGAGAGATCCCATCCCAGGGCCATCCCACAGATCTTCCTAAATCCTCCACCAAAGCACTTGTGGAAGTGACTCATTGAAAATGCCACTGGGATGGGATCTCCAATGCGTCACTTCCACAACTGCTTTGGTGGAGGGTTTGGGAAGATCCCTGAGGAGCCTCTGTCCCTTCCAGCTGCACTCTGCACTTGTTCTCTGGGCTCTGTTCTGTTCTGCCATGGGGACACCGTGGCCTGAGGGCTGCCTGATAGCAGGGATGGGGGCAATGCTGAATGATGGTCCGTGAGTGCTGCTGTTTGGAGATGGAATTTGGGGCCAGCTCTGAGGGACACACACGCTCTCAAACATCTGTGGCTGCACAGGTTCAGGTCAGCTTCCCCTCCCATCCCTCTGCACAGAGCAGTGACCTGGAGCTTGGCCATGCAGGGGGGCTTCACTCATTCCCGTTCAGCTGTGATCCATGAAATATTCATATTTTGGGGACACAGAGGGATAAACTCAGTGTTATCACAATCTACCTAACAAGGCTGAAGTTGAGCACTGCGAGGTGAGGGTATCCTGAGAAGGTGAGGCAATTGTTCATCAGCCTTTAGACTGTGCTCAGACTGATAGCAAAGCTCAAGGACCTTAGGACATTGCTCAGCTTTCCAGGTGAAGGTGGTAAGGAGGAAACCTGGGCATGAGACCAGCCTCCCTGTGGAAATTGGTGTCACAGGGATCCATCCTCTCATGAGAAATCCTTTCCTCCCAGAGCAGAGGGGAAGCTGGCCCCTGTGTTAGCACCATGCAGGCCTTTGGCTGGCACTTTGCCCTTGCTTTTCCTCTGAAACCACAGCCACGCTCTCCCTAGCTCTGCCCCAGCCCTGAGCACAAGGTCTGGTGTTCCCAAAAAACAGTCTCTGCCATTGCAGGGATGCTCCTAGCTGCAGCTGAAGTGTTCCTTCCATCAGCTTTCCCATAATACTTCTACTCACCAGGCTTATGACACAAAACAAATCTCATCACAGAATCATGGGATGGTTTGGGTTGCAAGGGACCTTAAAGATCATCTCTCTTCAAGCCCCTGCCATGGGCAGGGACACATCTCACTAGAAGATGTCTAAACCCCTTGCCCTTCTTGCTGCTTTGTTAAAGACTGAGAAATTAAGTCTAAGATAATCAGGAAATGTAGAAGTCAAGATCTTTCCATCCAAATGGCAGAAACAGGTGATGCTGACAGATGTTTTACAGCAGGAGTTAAACATCCCAAAGGAGGATACACCACGGGGCAGGACTGGCAGGGGAGATCTGGAACAGGGAAGCAATGCGAAGAGCACTGGGTCTGCAGTCTCAGCTCTTGGCATGCCTTGCACCTACTTCTTGCAAGACATGGTGCTTCTCTTGATTCTTTTTCATTTCAGCTCCCTCACCCACTCAGGATACCCTTACCCCTCTGTGCCAGGCCATTTGCTATGGTCCAAACATTCACCTGGGCCACAGGCCGAGCCCATGCCAGTAGGTGATGGATGTCCTTCCCTTGGTTTTTTTGGTCTCCATGCCCAGCAGGGCAGTGCTGCCTCCTCCCTGCATTTCCCCTCACCTTACACCTTGTGTGGAGGATCGAGGCTGTTACCCAGAGGGGCTACAGGAAGAATGTGTCACATCAGGATATTTACTCTCTCTTTCACTCCATGTCTTTGGGAAAGGGCTAAAAAATGCCAAGCTGCTCCCCTCTGACCATCTAATCCCTGGTTCCATGGCTCAGCTTGGGGCTTCTTCCCACAGCCCTGCAGGGTTGTTCTGTGCCATCTCTCAGGCTGGTGGGAGCTGCAGAGGGAATCTCACTGTTTTACAGGGCTGTTTCGAAACCCCTTTGGAACCTGGCCCAGGCTCTGAGCTGCTTCCAGCCTACCTGCCAGCTCTCCTTCCCAGAAAGAGAAGGCTGGGGGGGTTGCTGGGGAGCAGCCAGGTCTTGCCCTGACAGAGAAAATGTCTTCTTGCAGCTGCTTTCTCCAGTTTCATGCTGGCATTTGACTCATTGAGGCCTGGTGGGTGCTGCACATCTGCCTGTACCCCATCAGTGTGGAGAACACAGAGCAGCTCTTGCTGTGCACTTGGCAGAGCTGACTTGTGCACAGGAGCTGCAGGTCAATGCAAGGGAAATGTGAAGTCATTCATCTGGTTTCGCCTCTTTCTAGATTTGCTGACCTCCTGAAATATCAGGGCCAAGCCCTCTCCAAGAACAAAGATGCTCCACTGGGATCTGTTTTTGCAGAACTGCTGGGACTTGGAGCAGGTGAGCAGTGTGGCTGTACTTATGCAGCTCACACATTGCTGAGACCTGCATGGGGCAGTGCCTGCTGCTTCTCTCAGGGTTTTGGCATTTAATAAAAATAGAAGTTTTCCTGACTAGCTGAATATGAGAAGAAATATTTCCCTTAGGGAGACAGAAGTTTTTGCACCTAAAACTTCCCAGGCTCTTCTGAAAAACCTGAAACAATGTTTTCCATTCAAATATTACAGTTTTTCAACTATTGTGCCTGGTTTATAATCAGCATCTGGCCACAAATACTCATTTTAGGAACCCTGGAGAAATTTCTGTCTTCACCAACCCTTACCATCCTGCTGCCTTCCAGGAGGTAACACCCACGGGGTAACTGAGAGCATGGTTTGGCCTCCACAAGCCAAGAAAATGTGCTAAGTGCTGTCAACAGAATGTAATCATAATCTGAGTTAAAGGATAAATGTGGAGACTGTAATCGTCTCCACATGCACAGGAGCTGAGAGGTTGAAGGTAGATGCAGGTCCAGCCACTTGGCTGGGACAGTGCAGCCAAATGCTTGGCAGTTTTTAGCTCCAGAGCTTGCCCAGCTTTGGTCAGCAGACCCCAGCTCAGGATTGACATGGGGATGGCTCCACTTGAGGAACACCCATTCCTCAAGGATCACTGAGCTGGAATTCCTGCTGGCCTGAAGGAGAGAATAGGATGTTCAGGCCAAGAGGAGCAGAAGGCCTCTCATTGCTCTGGAGGGCCCTTTTTCAGAGCAATCAGACATGGAGGAGAGTGTGGACAGTCTGGAGCTGCCTGCCCCAGCACTGTCCCTGCTGCAGGCAGCTCTGCAGGGTGGGGCTGTGGGACCCTCACACCATCCTGCAGGGCCTGGGCACAGGAGAGCCCTGCTCCAACAGGACCACCCTTGGAGGCTGGATCCTCCCAGGGCTCCTGATCAGCAGAGCAGAGACAGGGCTTGCAGAGCTCCCGAGTCCCCACACTGCCGCACAGCCCTGGCTCCTGAGCAGGCACAGGGGACACGGAGCTCCCCAGGTGCTGGGTGGCACCTCAGATGGGCAGCAAAAAGCAAAGAAAGTGTGAGAATGGGAGCAGGAGAGAGGGAAAACGAGCATTCAGCAGAAATGGCTGTGGAAACAGAATTATCTCCCAGGGCTATGAAACCCTTTAGTCTTTCCCCCAGCGAACAAGAGGCCATCTTTTCCTCTGCAACTCCATCCTGCTTGGGATGGGCAGCAGCATCGCTAACCACCCTGGCTGCAGAAAAGGTTTGCCCAGATGCAGGCTGGGATGTTGCTGCATGTCTGTCTGGTACAGCTGTAGCCCAAACAAGGTTTTCTTCCATCAGTGAGTTCTCTGCTTCCTCCTGCAGCTCCTGCCTTTGTGCTGCCTGGGTGCCACAGCTCTGCCCTCATACATTTGCCTGTGACCACCAGAAATGACTGGGGAGAAAGCCAAGCTGGGACCTGTGGGTCACCAGAGGAGATTATCCATCAGCCTCCCACCCCTGGCACAGCTCAGCCTGTCCCCAGCTGAGCCCTTCTGGGTGGCCCCAGGATCTGCCAGTCTGCAAGGCAGAGACAATGTGTGTCATGGTCCTGCCCTGAGGAGCGTGTCTGGGGACCAGGGGTTTGCCTGCTGCTGCCACTCTTGCCCGATAGCTGCTGTTGGCACCATGCTGGGCACAGAGGGGCCCTGTCTCCTTGAGTGGCACTTGAATGCTGGGAAGCAGCATCTCCTCCTGCCATGACCTGGACCCCCTGGTTCTCCTGGCATGAAGCGAGGGCCTGACTCTGACCCTGAGCCTGCATGAAGGGACATATTTCTGCACAATCGAAGGCATCAAGCACCTCTTCCAGTCTTTCAGAGCCTCAATTCATTTGTTTGCTTGTTTATGTTTCCTCCTGGGCCCACGCACAGCACATGAGGCCCAGGCCGCTCATGCAGCTGTCACAGCACAGGGAATGTGTGGCCAGGCTGTGGGATGAAACTGTCCCTGAGCTCAGGGTGAGCTCCCTGCTGCTAATCACAGATGGATTGGCTTGGAAGGGAGCTCAAAGCCCATCTCATTCCAGCCCTGCCATGGCAGGGACACCTTCCACTATCCCAGGTTGATCCAAGCCCTGTCCAACCTGGCCTTGGACATTTCCAGGGATGGGGGAGCCACAGCTTCTCTGGGGACCCTGTGCCAGGATCTCAGCACCCTCACAGCCAAGAATTTCTTCCTACTATCTGATCTCAATCTACCTTCCTGAAGGTGTGTCCTGGAGATGAGTTCATTCCTGATTCCCATCCTCCCTGCAGTCTTCTGATGGATTGTTTCCCAGCCACGCCAAGCACAATGAAATCAGCTGGCTGGGGGTGATGCCACCAGACATGAGATCCCCTCAGAGATCCCCCACAGACATCCCTTCAGAGATACTCCACAGAGGTTCCCCTCAGAGATCCCGTCAGAGATCCCGTCAGAGATCCCCACAGAGATCCCCTCAGAGATCCCCCTCAGACCCCCTCAGAGATCCCCACAGAGATCCCCTCAGAGATCCAGTCAGAGATACCCCACAGAGGTTCCCCTCAGAGATCCCCACAGAGATCCCCTCAGAGATCCCCCTCACAGATCCAGTCAGAGATCCCCCTCAGAGACCCCCTCAGAGATCCCCACAGAGATCCCCTCAGAGATCCCCACAGAGATCCCCCTCAGAAATCCAGTCAGAGATACCCCTCAGAGATCCCCTCAGAGATACCCCACAGAGATTCCCCTCAGAGATCCCCTAGAGATCTCCACAGAGATTCCCCTCAGAGATCCCCTCAGAGATACCCCACAGAGATTCCCCTCAGAGATACCCCACAGAGATTCCCCTCAGAGATCCAGTCAGAGATACCCCTCAGAGATCCCCTCAGAGATCCAGTCAGAGATTCCCCACAGAGATCCCCTCAGAGATCCCCTCAGAGATCTCCACAGAGATTCCCCTCAGAGATCCCCTCAGAGATCCCCTCAGAGATCCCCACAGAGATCCCCCTCAGAAATCCAGTCAGAGATACCCCTCAGAGATCCCCTCAGAGATCCCCACAGAGATTCCCCTCAGAGATCCCCTCAGAGATCCAGTCAGAGATCCCCTCAGAGATCCAGTCAGAGATCCAGTCAGAGATCCCCTCAGAGATCCCCCTCAGAGATCCCCTCAGAGATCCCCTCAGAGATCCCCTCAGAGATCCCCACAGAGATCCCCTCAGAGATACCCCACAGAGATTCCCCTCAGAGATACCCCACAGACCCCTGAGGACTTCACAGGCCCCAAACTTGAGCCAGCCTCTCACTTTGGTGGTCAGGTGTTGGGGAGGCTTTAGGACCATGTCTGTGTGCTGAGGAAGGAGGCACAATCCCTGAGAAGGGAATGCATCCCAGCCCTTGGGATTGCACCTGGACTGGAATGGTGTCCAGGGCCTCAGAACCCCTTCAGCCACACTTCTCACATGCACAGATCCCCCTGCAGCAGCAGCACAGGCACAGGAGGAAAGCTCAGGCTCTCCCTCCCCTGTTGGCATCATGCCCTGGGCATCCACTGGTGCCAGGAGCCAGCCCTGCTGCTGCCCTCAGTGCCTGGGGACCAGGGACACGTGTGGGGCTGGCCCCCTTTCCTGCATGTGGGAAATGGATTTGTAGAGACTTCTTAAAGCTTGACAGGAGGCTCACATAGTGTGTACCTGTATGTAAACTTTGAGATAAGAAATGTTGACTTAGATATGTTATGGAACAGGACATTGTTGAGAGAGAAATGGAACTAGAAATAAGTTTCAAAGGATGGTTTTGTAAATAAGACTAGATACTTTGGAGGAATAGAGCTATGAAAGATGCATTGTATTAAGACCCACGAGGGACAATTTCAGATGACTGGCTTTAAGGCATTTACAGCATGGCATGGCAAAAAGCTGATAGGCCAAGAAACACTTATAATGTATTGTAATTAGGAAATAGTTGGCTTCTGATTGTGATAGTGTGAATTATAACATCTATATTGTCTCACCCTTCACATGAGGCTGAAAATAAAATAAAGTTTTTAAAATGCCTCTCAGTTACCCCATCTGTGGGTGAGAAAAGGGGTTAATCTGACAATGAATGCTGTGCTGGGGGATGAGCACACCCCATGTTTTTAGGGCAGAGAATAAAACAGGCACTCACAGGGTTTCCAGGCTGTGCAGCCCATCAAAGCCGTTGGCTCCCAGGCTTTGGATCCGGTTGTTGTGCAGGTGCCTGTGGACAAAACAGAGATGGTCACTGGGGATGCAGGCTGACCTTTTCCTCTGGTCCAGAACATCCTGTAAGCTGAGCACAGCCTGGGCTGGGATGCCAAGGGCCCTTATGGGGTTCCCTCTCTTAGCCCATGAGACACATGTTGGGTGCAGTAGTGCTTGCAGAGCTACAGAGCTCCCACTCCTCTCAGGAATTCCAGGCTAATGTAGGAGTTTCCCTGAGATCTCCACCTTCACAGCTGCCAGGTAGCCGTGGATGAACATGCTTAAGCAAGAAGCTTCAAGAAACACCCCAGAGGTCACCTTACCCTGGGCTCAGCCCATCTGTGGCTTCAGCAGCTGTTCATGGGCACCTAAGGATACAACCATATTTGGACTCCTTGGAGTCTTAGTACCAGCAAGAAGACTTTGAGTGCAAAATCATCCTGTTAGTCACAGTTTATTATTTTCACATGTGAAAGGAAAAAAAAAAATAAAAAAGAAAAAAAGAAAACACTGCCAGCTCCTGGACCAGTTCCAGTTTGATTGCAATGAGAGTTGTCTTCAGCTCAGTGCTTCAGAGTGCCTGGCTGAAGTGCTGGGGCTATGCCACAGGCTGATGCACATTCTCTGCACCATAGGAACAGTTTTTTCCTGTTCCCCTTCATCCTGCTGCTACATGCCACAAACATCCAGTGCTTACAGGCTTGGGAGCTCCCAGCCTTAACATTGGCACTGGGAAGCCATGTGCTGGGGGGCCCTGCAAAGCCACCTGGGGTAATTTTGCCTTGGAAGCTCTGTAGGTGATGAGTTTCTGGAGTTCTGGGTTCTGTGTTTCCATGAATCCCTCACTCTCCTGTCTCAGTCTTTTGGCAAACCCAAGCCCTTAATCCCTGGATTCCTTGTCATGGGTTATCAGAGACTCTTGTGTATGTGTGCACATCTCAGTGCTTCTTCCATATCACTTCTTTTGCAGCTATGACTTGTGGCTAATTGTGCATCTCCCTCTGAAATCCCACTCAAAGGCACCTCTGAGTCCATGGACAGAGTTCTTGTGAGCAGTCTGAGAAAAGTCTGCTGAAAACAGAAGACAACCCACAGCTGCCCAGTCTGCACTTCTACCAGCCTGCACTTCACCCCCTTGGTGATGCTCTGTGTGCTGACTGCCCACCAAGGTCTCTCATGGGGGGTTTCCCCATCAGTTCAGAATCTCTTTTAACACCAAGTCCATGTGGTGAATTGCTGCTATACCACTCCCCTCAGGGATCCTTTTGTCCCGTGCCCATTGTAGCACTAGCAAGGGATGCACCAGCCTTTGTCCAATGCTGCTGCCTCCTCCCAAGAGCCTGGGGGAGGCTCCATTCTGGCAGGTGGATCAATGATTTTTTTTCATTATTTGCTGTTTGATCTAAATGTGTCTCAGCTTGAAAAATCTCTCCCTCCACCTGGATTTGAGTGTGAGCTGTTTGGCTAAGCACAGGCAGCTCCCACTGCCAAATATTGTAGGTAAAACAGGAGGAAGCTGGGAGTGGAGGAGCAGCCAGGCTCTAGGGCAGTTTGGTAGGGGCCTGCAAAACAGAAACCAGCCTGAGATGGATGTTTGTCATTGGGATGAGAACATAAAAACATTTCAGAGGAAGGGGAAGGGAAAGATATCTGATAAAATATGTTTGCTCCTTTGAGCAAACGGGAAAAAAGAAAAGGATGTTGCCTGCAAGAAAACTTGGATTGTGACTTTTAGAGGAGAAGAGAAGCCTGAGATCAAAATGAGGATCTTATGGGAGAATTTTCTCTTTGTCACAAGAAAAGAAGTTTGTGCCCAGATGGTTTCCTCCATCAAATGTTAGCACTTCTGGTCATGCTGCCTTCTCTTCAGCTGGTGTTGAAAACCACTTTGAGTTCCTTTGCCACTGGATACTGCCTTTGGCAAAGAGAGGGTTGGGGTCTGGAGTTGCTGTGGGATCACATGAAGAGGTAACACAAGAACCCCATGCCCCAAACCCCCGTCTGCTGTGAGGGGACAGTGAGGGACAAGGGAATGCTGAATGCCAGGGAAGCATTCAGCATTCTGGATGTTCCCTGGAGCTTTGTCAGGATGGCCTGACTGGACACCTTGTCTGAGCTCAGACATGCTGCCCAGCTGACTGCTATCACTGCAACCAGGCAAGGAGACAGCAGAGAAAAGCAATCACCTGCTGTGTTTATATTTGGCTCTAGAGTGCTTTGTTTGGAGGCAGAGTAATGAAAATCATCCGAAGGAAGTTCTTTGTTGGTGAGAAAATTATGAACAACCAAAAAAGGGAGTTATAAAAAAAAATTGCTGTCTAAGTTGAACTCTAGAGTTACCCAACCACATGGCAATAATAGAAACAAGAGAGCTGGAAAGGTAAACACTTGAAAAGACGTTCCTGTCTTCCATCCTGCCTCATTTTTTCTCCCCTGGTAAACAAATTTTAACAAGTGGAATTGCAACATCTCCAGTGCTTGTCAATTTGAGCTCAGCCCACACAACGTTATATTCTGCCCTGTAAATTACAGTTCAGCTGGTTTGATAGCAGCTCAAGGTGCTTGATTCTGGGCTATAAACAACCCCTGTGATGCAAAAACATGGGAAGTCTTTAAGCTTTTGCTGTAACCCACCAGTCACCCTGGTAAGGGCAATGGGCTTTAGGAGCTGGGCCTCTTCCTTTGCAGGTCAGTGCCATGGAGTGAGGATGGGTTTGGGCAAATACCCATGGAAGGCTGTCCTGGAATGAGGACAGTCACTGCTGTTTTGTGGGCTGGCTGTACTCAGCCATGGACCTCCATCAGAAACAGGAACAGCCATGGTCACACTGAGCAGGGTGGGAGCTCCTGGGAGCTCCTGCAACAGCACAAGGGCTCCCACCTGCTGTGGGACAAGAGAGCTCCTCTGCTGCCAGGTGAGCCCTTGCTGAAACCAACATCAATGACAGTGACTGGGGAGAGAGGCTGCAGCCTGGCTGGTGCCTCAGGTGGTGAGAATTTAGAAACAAAGCAGAAGAAAATCCAACCCTACAAGATTAATTCTGACCCACGATAAGAAACATGCAACAGACTCTAGAAAGAAGATTTTTCTCTCCTTGCCAACAATTTCTTACCAGAAATTGAGAATAAATGGGATTTCCCTTCATCATTCATGCAGCACCCTTAGTCAAATTTGTTCAGTTTTCATCTGGCTTCCTTTTCCATTTAGTTTTTCAGTGAATTCAAAGGTTCTGGAGAACAGCCTGAGAGACAGCCCAACACAGGCAGTACCTTCAACTCTGGCAATGCCACCTCCAAGGGGACTGCACATTTGTCTTACACAGATGGGAAGCCAGCTGAGCTAGTGCCTAAATACTGCTTTAATGAAGGTGCTTGTCTAAATGGGCAAGGAAAAGAAAATTGTATCAGCATCTGCATTGAACACTGGTGAAAGCAGATCTGGCAGGACAAACGTGGTGCTGACACCCACACTGGTAACTGGATGTCAATAAACTGAAATGGGTGCAGAGAAGAGCAACAAAAATTATCCAAAGGCTGGAAAAAAAATAGGATGAAGACTTAGAGAACTCAATCTGTTTAGCTTATTAAATAAGATCAAGGGGATGAGTGCAATGTAATGTATAGGATTCTTCCTGGTTAGAAACTGGGTACTAAAATGGTTCTGTGATTTAACAGAGAAAAGAATAATAAGAACAAATGTCTGAAGTCAAAGCCAAAGAAAATTCAAATGGGAAATATGAGTGGGGTTTTTTTTTAACACTAAAGATGATTAACAACTGGAACAGACTACAAAGAGAAGTGGTGGATTTGCCATTGCTTTCATTTTTAATGACTTCATTTTTTTGTCCTTTTTTCTCAAAAAGGACAAATGCAAACATTTTCCATCAATTATTTGCATTAGATGATTTGAACCAAGCTCAAATCTGACATCATATGAATTCTCCCCTGACGAGCCACAGCCATGATGAGCTTCCATCTTTATTGTGACAAAATTGTCCTTTTCCTCAACTTGGCCATGGATAAGTAGAGAAATCTAAATCATAAATGGTGCAAATTCCATGGATTGTTTCCATTACTGGAGGACCAGCATGAGGCTTGTCTGGTGAAAAATAAAGCTCGATCAGAAATGACATTCTCAGGGTGCACTGGAGCACGATTTGCTTCTTCCTCAAGTGCTGGAGAAGGAAATACACTTTTGCCAAGGCAGCAAGCTTGGTCCTCTGAGAGAAAAGGCACTTTTGCCAATAAAAAGGCTCATGAATGGGACCCAGATGTCCCAGGCAATATTGTTCTTAGAGATAATGAATTGCACATGCCTGGCACTCCCTGCCAACACCAAAATTCCCAACAACTTCTCAGAGAAACACTGGTAACCCCTTTGCACAGGTGAGGGCAGGGATTCACAGGCTCATCCTGCACCAGGCTGGGCTTTGGGTGCTAGGAGGCCCCAGATCCCACAGATGGCACTGAAATGACTGATCAGCTTCCCTGGAAAGCTGGGATGTGTTGATGGCTGCTCCTGGGCAAGGAAGACACTGAAGAGCAGTGGTCCCTTCTGAAAGTCTCAGCCAGAGTTCCACCAGAACAAGGTCAGAATGGGAATGGGAACCCAGGAGTCTTGCAAACAAGTTTTCTATTCACTAAGCCATTCTATTAGAGAGAGAGCTGCATCATGTCCTTTAATGACAAAAACTGTAAGAAAGAGGAATTCTACTAAAGATCCTTCATTTACTGTCTTCACACTTTCAGCTGGAAGGTGCTGCTGAGTGACCTTGACAATAAATTATCAGCTGATATTCAGGTTGTGGGAGTGTCCAGTGCAGCAGAGGGGAGAACCAATCTCCTATGAGCATACACACTATCAGGATTTTATACATCTCCAGGAAAGAGGTATTGGTGCTTAGTAGCTATGAAAAAAGCAAATTAAATGTCAGGGATAACTAGAAGAGAGAAAATGGGTACAGAACAGCATTGTACCATGATATAAACAGAATTAATTTTTGGCTTTGATGCAGTGTACAGAGTTGGTCTCTCCATCTGAAGGTGTGAAGGAAAAAAAATCAGTGTAATATGAGAACTAACTTCTGATTTTACACAGACAGGTAGTAACAGGACAAGGGGGAAAGAGGGTAGATTTTTTTTTAACTGAGAGAGGGTAGATTTAGATCAAATCTTGGGAAGAGATTCTTCCCTGTGAGGGTGGGGAGGTCCTGGCACAGGGTGCCCAGAGCAGCTGTGGATGCCCCTGGATCCCTGGAAGTGCCCATGGCCAGGTTGGATGGGGCTTGGAGCAGCCTGGGACAGTGGAAGATGTCCCTGCCCATGGCAGGGGTGGAACAGGATGAGCTTTGAGGTCCCTTCCCATCCAAACCATCCTGGGATTCCATATTTCAAACCAGGTAAAGGGATGGGGACTGGAAGAGCTGAGCTGAGGGAAGGGTGCAGCCGACATGACAAATACAGCAATGGCACAGAGGAGATGGACACAGAGCACAAGAATTAGAGGGTGTCAAACAAAACTAACTGGTAATGGCACGAGAACAACTTTTCCCAGGGTCCATTTTTTCAGCCAGATAGGCAAGGGTGAGGGCCAGGTCAGAGGAGTGGAGCTTCTCTTTTGCTCCCATTATGGGGCCAAAATAATTCCTGGAGGTTTGCGGGAGCCAAGGCTCCCTGTGGACCCAAACAAGGAAGGATCTGGGTTTTGACCTCGTTTGCTCTAACTTAAGGGGTTCTCTGCTATGAAAGTAAAACCATCACGTGATGAAAGTAAAACCACTTGAAGATTTTCTCTATCTAGGTGCCACATTATGGGGCAAACCTCTCTCCTGCTTGGCCTATTTTGGAAAGTTCACTCTGATTCTGTGTCCCACACACATCCCAGCACCTCTGCTGAGAGCTCCTTTGGTGACAGCAGGGAAGAAGGGAACTGCAGCCCACTGCAGAGATGTGGCAGCAAGGACATATCTGCAGCATGGGGGATTTCCTGGCTATGTAAGATTTTACTTGAGAACCCCTCTGGAGAGTGGGACTGAAAGAGGTGCTGTGATTCCTGGCTTGAGACTTCTTGCTGAATTCAGCTGACAGAGGAGATGAGGGAGACTACTGAGAGCTGCTGTCAGACAGTTCATTGGACTGTCAGCACAGCAGCATGGGGGTTTCAGATGCTGACTCCTGAATGAAAAATCTCATGCTCAAGAAAGATGATGATTTTTGTAAAGCAACCTTTACTTCATACAAACCATCAGCTGAAAAGTATTCAGGATTATTTCTGTGTGCAGGTACTAAGATACATTTGATCCTGAATAGATCAGACTGGAAGGTAACGACCTATCCCCATGAAGTATCCTGATCAAATATCCACCTCTCTTCTGCCATCAAAGCACAGTGCCAGCACCCCAGCACATGGAGCTTTTGTTATTAAGCTGGGAAAGGATGGTGCTAGTTACAGAGATTCATGGATTTCCTGATGAGTGATGTACATGGGGCTCTGCTCACTGAACAGCCTGCAGCCCTAGTTCAAAGCCTGCAGCAGCAATAGATGGGAATAAGATCAGGGAATTCCTCAGCAAAGGTGTCATTTATTAGCAGACACCAAACCTTTAAAGCATTCCATATTGAGGCTCTGATGTCAGTGCTTGTGGTGGTGCAGGATGGTGAAATGGTTCTGCCCAGGGCACAAGGGGTGTGGAAGAGGAACAGCACAAGAGCACAGCTGTACCTGGGAGGCTTCTGCCCTCAGCCATGGTCAGCCATGGTCAGTCATAGTCAGCCATGGTCAGCCATGGTCAGTCATGGTCAGCCGTGGTCAGCCATGGTCAGTCATGGTCAGTCATTGTCAGCATGGTCTGCCATGTTCAGCCATGGTCAGTCATGGTCAGCTGTGATCAGCTGTGATCAGCCATGGTCAGTCATGGTCAGCTGTGATCAGCCATGGTCAGTCATGGTCAGCCATGGTCAGCCATGGTCAGTCATGGTCAGCCATGGTCAGCAATGGTCAGCTGTGGTCAGCCATGGTCAGTCATGGTCAGCCGTGGTCAGCCATGGTCAGTCATGGTCAGCATGTTCAGCCATATTCAGCCATGGTCAGCTGTGGTCAGCCGTGGTCAGTCATGTTCAGCCATGGTCAGTCATGGTGAGCCATGGTCAGTAATGGTCAGCCATGGTCAGCCATGGTCAGTAATGGTCAGCCATGGTCAGTCATGGTCAGCCATGGGTCAGTCATGGTCAGGCATGGTGAGCCATGGTCAGTAATGGTCAGCCATGGTCAGCCATGGTCAGTAATGGTCAGCCATGGTCAGTAATGGTCAGCCATGGTCAGCCATGGTCAGTAATGGTCAGCCATGGTCAGCCATGGGTCAGTCATGGTCAGCCATGGTCAGCCATGGTCAGTCATGTTCAGCCATGGTCAGCCATGGTGAGCCATGGTCAGTAATGGTCAGCCATGGTCAGTAATGGTCAGCCATGGTCAGTCATGGTCAGCCATGGGTCAGTCATGGTCAGGCATGGTGAGCCATGGTCAGCCATGGTCAGCCATGGTCAGTAATGGTCAGCCATGGTCAGTCATGGTCAGCTGTGGTCAGTCTTGGTCAGCAATGGTCAGCTGTGGTCAGCCATGCTCAGCCATGGGTCAGTCATGGTCAGTCATGCTCAGCCATGCTCATCCATGCTCAGCCATGTCCCGCCATGTCCCTGAGTCCTGACCAGGCTGTTCAGGAGGGTTTCCCCTGTGCCCAGGCCCTCTGCCCTTGCCTTTCTCCTCAGGGGCTCATTCTAACCCTGCAGCTGGGAGTTTCATGTCTGTAGCAGCAGGCAGATCCTCCATCTACCTGCAAACATAGACTTTTGTAGAGAAGGCAGACATGCCATCTGCACCCTGGTGGGGAATGCCTTCTCTCCAGCTTGGCTGTCTTTTGGGAACATTGGCTTGTCAGCTCGGTGGGTGAGTCTGGAGCAGGGACATGTCCCTGCTTGGGACACAGAAGGGACACTGGGTGACTTTCCACTGGTAATGTGTTGACAAGGGCTTGCGTGGAAGCATGGGAGAGATTGATGGGGCCAGTTCTGCCAAACACTTGTGATCCCACAAAAATGCAGCATCGTGTCCCACAGAGCCTGGCAGGATCACACATGTGTTCCCTTCCAATTGTGTGTGGTGGGACATTATTCCCTCCCTTGTGACCTAATGGTCAATGACTTTTATTTCTCAAGCCTGCCTGGTTAATTAGGGAGTTGCTTCTTGCCCACAGTATGGGATGAGCCGGAATGAAAGCAGCATGCTTTGGAGGCTGAAATGAAACCCCAAATGTCAGCTCACCCGCTGAGTGAGCTATTAAAACTGACTGAAGTGGTTGCATTATGGTGGCCAGGGGTTGCCTTCGAGAATGAGCACTATTGTGGGTGAAAACTACTTTTTTGATTTTTCTCAAGTTGCTTTTTGCTTTTCTCCTAAATAAGCCTTTATGCTTTGTCTAAACAGATGAATTTGATGCTTAATAAAACTCTGAACTGTGCTTTGTCCAAGCACTTTCCATGCTGGATGGTCTCAGTAAACACTTTAAATTTTGAAAGGGAAATAATTGCTAAACTTTCACTAAGGCACTACATGCTGAGGTTACTTAACACCCTGCTATCAGTACAAATTACCAAACTAGAGGTGGCATTTCATGTGGATAGAGGAGCTCTAAAGCATTTGGCAATCACACCCGAACTTGCTAATCAACACCAAAGAAGTAACAACCATCCGATTTGCACATGTGAAGTTCCTTTTAAAGGGAAGATAATCTGTTGATAGATAGGATGTCCCTCCAGAGCAGCTGCCAAAGGGATCAGTTCCCTTCTGCCGGAGGTTGTGGCTGGTTTGGTGTCTCACTGCCCATGGAGGGAGCGTTTCCATCCCGGCGCAGTGCTGCTCTCTCCCCCCAGGGATTGTTTCCATCCCGGAGCAGTGCTGCTCTCTCTCCCTAGGGATTGTTTCCATCCCGGAGCAGTGCTGCTCTCTCTCCCTAGGGATTGTTTCCATCCCGGAGCAGCGCTGCTCTCTCTCCCCAGGGATTGTTTGCATCCTGGAGCAGCGCTGCTCTCTCTCCCCAGGGATTGTTTCCATCCAGGAGCAGCGCTGCTCTCTCTCCCCAGGGATTGTTTCCATCCCGGAGCAGCGCTGCTCTCTCTCCCTAGGGATTGTTTCCATCCCAGAGCAGCGCTGCTCTCCCCAGCACTCCCAATTCTGGCCAGGAGATGCTAACAACGAAAACTGGACAGCAACCACCGCAGAACATCTGACCTGCAGCTGTATACCACACTCATGCAAATAAGCAGGCACTGGCTTGGACAAGGTGTTGACGTTAGACCTTTGGTTTAAATCGTATTCGGTAATAAAAGGGGGTGAGGGGAGGAGAGAGAGTGAGCTAGTTTGTTTTCCAAGAAATTAAAATATTACTTTTTTGACCTTACTGCCGATTGTTGCAATTTAATTTTTTTTTCATGTTGCTAGAAATTCCTGTAGTTTTAACAGAGGGATTAGAGGGATAAAAAGAAAAGAGGTTTTTGTTGCTTGAGTCTTCAAGGAAAATAAAAAATAATCTGGTTTTTGTTTCCAGTTACTGATTTTTTTTTTTTTTAAATACAACACATTTCCCAAATTATATCAAGGAGCTTTCTAGCTCTTCACTGAAGAGTGGGGAAAATATGACAAAAATCAAAAGAGGCAAATTCAGCATTTCATATCAAATGAGGGGGAACAAACCCTCTGCCCCTCACCCCGGGGGGAATGAGCAGCAGGGATTCCCACAGGAGGAGGATCCCCTTGGGCAGCACCTTGTCCTAGCCAAGGGAATAGGAAGTGGAGGAAGCTTACAGCACCACGAGGCTGCTGAGGTTCTGGAAGGCGAAATCGGGGATGTGCCAGATCTGGTTGAGGGCCAGGGTCATGGCCTGCAGCGCTGGCAGGTGGTTCAGGGCGCGCACCGGGATCTCCGTCAGCGCGTTATCGTCCAGCCACAGGTGACGCAGGGAGAGCAGCCCCTCAAAGCTCCTGTCGGGCACCACGGAGATGAGGTTTGCATCCAGGCGGCTGGGTGGGAGAAAAACAGGGTGGGGATCAGTGAAAGCCCTTCCCCAGGTGTTGTGCAAAGGCAGAGGGATGGATTGATGGCCAGGGAGATTGGACTGGGCTGTAAATAGGAGATGGATTGGATTGGGCTGTAAGTAGGGGATGGATTGATGGCCAGGGACATTGGATTGGGTTGTAAATAATGATTAACATGAGAAGGTGTTGTGATGCTCCCACCTGTGCTGGGAGATGTCTGCCTGTGGAAACCCAGGGCACCAGGAGTATTTCTCTGTCTGCTCTGGGATGCCCTGACCCCCATGGGAGTGCTGACTTTGACCCTCATTCATGGAGAAAGAATCCACAAAAGTGTGAAATAGATTATAGAGAGTAGTGTAGGTGAATCACTTGGTGAGAAATTGAGGTTTTGGGATTTTTAGTATGTTGTGGATGGAAGCAAGATGGAGGGCACAGGGTGTGGTCCTGGGTTTCTTCTTCCTGCTTCTTCTTCCTTCTTCATCATGGGTTTGGGTGGCATTTTGTAATTGGGCAGAAAAGTCCACATTGTGGGCTCTGTGGAATCAGTTATTGGGTTAAAAGGGAAAATAATCTAGGTGTCAGCTCTTAATTGGATAGTTTAGTTTTAAAAGACCTTGGAACAAGAGATTGTTGGTCATTTTGTGCCTTCTAATGAAAAGCTGCAGAACTCACAGTAGTGAGACTGTTTTACTGATAAGAAATAATGAACACCCAAGTGTGAACATGAACAATCATCTCAAGTGCCTTCAGTCCAGACTCAGAGAAAATCAATATCTGCCCACTGCCTAGTGATGCCCCAGGTTTGAGCTTTTCTATTTTTCAGATTCTGTGCTGCTTTAGTGTGTGGGTCTGGGCTTTATATAAAGGGATAGTAACCTCTCTTCACAAAGTAGGGAGACAAAACAATTCCTTCTCTAGCTGGGGACCAAGCACAGCTGATGCAGATCTCAGGCCCAAGAGCACAAACAACATGGAATGAAGAGAGAAAAACAAGAAGGATGGGATGGACTTCATGGGGTAAAGCTGTAACTGGACAATTAATTCCAATATGCAAATGGACCAAAACTTATAAAAGTGAGAGACCTTGTGACCAGTTGTCCATTTTGTGGCCGTTTTGGATTCACCTGGGGTGTAGCCCTGGCTGGGCTCTTGTGCTGCCCAAGGTGGATCTTTATTTTTTAGCTTCATCTGGTGTCTGTTCTGGGTCAGCCTGCACAAGGCATCACAAGGGCCATCCCTCCTTGATGCTCATTTGGTGCTGCCAGCTGATGGCAGCTTCTGAAGCCCCGTGACTGGGCTGAGTCCTTCCAGGTGACCCCTGGGCTCATAGCCACCCCTGAACTCAGAGCATCAAAGCTGCATCTCCTGGGCTGGGCTTGCCATGGATCTGAGCAGTGCCAGCCCAGGCTCACCCATGGGTGTGCAGGACACCAGGCCAGGAGCCACAGCCCCATTCCAGAAGGAAAGGACCTGTCTGGAAATGGGAAATGTGTCACAGCCCTGCTTGGGGTTCTGTGTGGGATCCCAACCCCCAGGGGTACCTGTGCAGGAGTCAGACCCTGTGTCACAGGGCAGGAACTGAGCCTGTGCTCTGCTATCACACCTTGGGGCCTGTCCTCCCCTCCATTTGCCAATTGCTTCTTTTTAATCATCATGGAAAGCTTAAGGCTGTTGAATTTGAGGTTTAATTTGGTGAGAAATTTTAATTTTGAACACTTGTTTTTGTTTCAGAATAGAATGACAAGCCAAAAAATATTAAGGTTATTATGAAAAAAACATTAAAACTTAGGTTTGGGAATCATCTCTCTAAAGACCTTTTATTGCAATGATGGTAAGCAGGATACAATGTGTTATCTGTAGATTTTGAAACCAAATTATAAGAGGAAAATACTTCAGATTTGGCTGAAATACCAGGAACAAATTATACAAAATTTTAATTTCCATCCACAGCCAACAGAGCTTATTTTATTTTTCCAGGATATCTAAGGCAGAGATCTCTGAATTCAAATTGCTAAGAGGAAGCACTTTGTCTCTTATCAAAGCATGAAAGAAGGAAGTTAACAGAGCTGTCATGGCCCAGCCCTCAAATCAATGATCCTCCAGAAAGGAATGTGGTAAAGAAATTAGTATTCTTGACTATATAAAGTAATATTTTTGATCAAAGTTGAACACCAGAGCAAACACCCAGACACTGTTACCCCCCAGATACAACCCTTTTTCAAAGAGTACCAACATTTCTTAGTTTACAGGACACTGAAATAACTGCAGGAGGAGGAGGCCAAAGGCCCCATCACAGGTGGGAGAAGGGAGAGGCTGGGTGCAAGCCTTGCTTTCTGCAAGGGGCTGTGGGTGGTATTTCCTTCTGAAATGCTCAGATAATCCTGGGAAACAAACCTTCCCTACACTACAGAAAGAAGCATTTCCTGCCCTGGCTGGACAAAGCTGGAGATTTGTACCTGGTTAAGAAGTGCAGTCAAACCTTCCTGAGATTGTCAGAAAAATGTCCTTAAAATGCAGAGTGCAAGCTCTGGTACAGCATCACCTTAGACTGGAATGATAACCCAGGGTGGGTTAAACCCCTATTCCATTATTCCCATTTTTCCACATTATTGTATTAACCTCAGAGGGTGGTGAGGCCCTGGCACAGGGTGCCCAGAGCAGCTGGAAGTGTCCAAGGCCAGGTTGGACGGGGCTTGGAGCCACCTGGGATAGTGGAAGGTGTCTCTGCCATGGCAGGGCTGGAACTGGATGAGCTTTGAAGTCCTTTCCAACCCAAACCATTCTGGGATTCTGTGACTGATTTTGTGATTCTGTTCAGTTGAGAGGATCACAAAAGCACATCACACCCAAAGCTCCACTCCCACAGGTTTTGTGTCCTTGCTCACAGGGCCAACACAAGACAATGGATTTTGATTTTTCCTGTTGAGAGAGTGGGCATTGCAAGTTCCCAATTTACTTACTGCCCCCCCTCCCAACTACAAACAAATCAGAGAATTACATAATTCATCTTCTTGAGACAACAATTCCAAAGAATAAAGATCAGAAAAGCAAACCCTGTAGCAGCTCAGAGTAAGGCTTTGAAAATTTCATCAAAATGTTTTGGGACAAACAAGAACTTTTAAAGCAAAATGAAAACTTCTGCATGAAATGTCAATTTTTGCTTTTTTTTTTCCATTCCTTCCTCGGCATAAGAATTCTGTTAAATTTTGGCATCATAAACTGTTAAAATAATAATAAAAAAAAGCAGCACTGCTTATTTTTCCCAGAGATATTCTTTCATCCAAATCCCTATAAGTTTAATGAAAATTGTTTTAAAGTGAATGCTCAGTTTCAAGTTTAATTAATTAAAGAACAGACGATGAAAATACCCATGAGAATAGTTATAATTTCTCAAACCCAAACTAAGCTTTCAGAAATGGAGATGCTAAATCAGAGCCAGGGGCTGGTACACCAGGCTGAGCTGGGACAGACACGGGGACAGGGACAGGAACAGGGACACAGACAGGGACAGGGGCAGGGACAGGAACAGGGACACAGACAGGGACAGGGACAGGAACAGGGACAGAGACAGGGACAGGAACAGGGATAGGAACAGGGACAGGGGCAGGGATAGGAACAGGTACAGGGACAGGGACAGAGACAGGGATAGGGACAGGGACAGGAGCAGAGACAGGGGCAGGAGCAGGGTCAGAGACAGGGACAAGGGAGCAACGTGGAGCCCATGGCTGTCCAACTTTCCATCCCACTTTGCTCACAAACTCCTCAGTCTGACCCACAAAGGAGTTTGGTTTGTGATGGTGCCCCAGGACCTGGGGAAACCATGAATGCTGCTGGCTTTGCTCTGTGGCTGTTTAGCAACACTCAGGAAAGGCCTTTTTTCCCCTAGGGATGTCCATGGGTATGAGGAGTGCAGCACAGGTCCTTGGTGGAGGTTTTTGAGTGCTTGGATCCATCCAAGGAGTTTGCTAACACTCCTGGATGGCCTCTGGCTGTGGCCATGCTGCAGACTCGTGTGTCCACAGCTCTGTGCCTCCACAGCTCCTGCCAGTGAAAGGTCACCTCTGCAGGGCTCAGATAACCCCAGCTCTGCTGCTCCTCAGCTCTGCAGGGCTGCCTGGGGACCTCCTGGTGAGCTGTGATGTGTGGCTGCTGTCTGTAGGAGTGATGGGGGGTAGGATGGTGGGGATGGATGGAGAGGAGAGATCTCTGCAGCCAGGGCTTGGAACTTGTGGGTTATTGCAAAGGGCCTGGGTGCAGGGACCTGCTGGGAGCTGCCAGCCACAGCTGGAGCAGGACTGAGAGAAGTAAAAAGAGTGGGAAAGAGAGAGAAGGCAAGAGTGTGGTAAAGAGGATGAAAGAGTAAAAAAGAGGATAAGAGAGTAAGAGAGCGAGGTTCCCATTACAATACCATAAATCTTCTTCTGTGTTGAATATTCTGATTCTCACTAACCAATCTAGTCCAAGATACAAATCCTATAGCATTTACATACAGCCTGTAAGAATCATTACATTCCCATACTGTGTTACATTTTAAACCCTAAAAACTCCTCTTTGGGCCCCTTCTGCCAAGCTGGCAGGGTCTGCTCTGACCCTTGGGCCTGTCTGCAAGCAGAGGGTGTTGTTCCATCAGAAGGGGATCACCTTCAGCTGGCCACACCATTGTTTTCCAGTTGTTCAGTAACTGAGGGATCTCAAAGCTTGCTTTCATTTCAATCTCACTTATAGTTTCCATATTCTCAAAATCTTTTGCCAGGCAATCATATTTATAAGGCTTTCCTATTTCATCTTCCCCAACATCTGTCCATGAGACACTCTCTGGGGTCACCTTCTGGGGTGTTGGGAAGCTCCAGCCACGTGATTTCTGTCAGTCTGCTCCAGAGTGTGGAGATCAGAGCTCAGATTCCTCAGTGGAGCAAAAGGGAGACTTTCTGATGGTCCAATTGTTAGAATCAGCAGCCTGCTTGGACCACAGCACAGCAAGATGCACCTATCTGGAGCCAGGTGAGTTAAAATTAGGAGCAATGAAGTGCCCAGGTGAAGGCATTTCACGTGCAGCATGATGGGCAGAACTCCTTATTGCCTTTACAGCCCTGCTGAGGGGACATGGGCTCAGTGACAGCTGCATTCCAGGCACCAAGGGATGGTTAATTGCTCCTCAGGGAGCTGCTGGCTCTTTCTGCAATAGATGTGCATTCTTTCTAATAAAAGCTGTGCATCTGGGGATTGCTAATTGCTATGGCTTTCAGACAGCTCTCTACTCTCTTCTGGAAGCAGAAAAGCTGAAGTTCTTGGCACAGGGTTGTTAGTAATTATATCAATTATACTAAACAAAAACCAACCCAACAGTTCTCTTCTTTCTTCAGTGTGTGACTCTGGCTCTGTGTTTTGTGTTATGATTTATACCTGAGGTAATTGGGCTGATTAGTGGGTAAATGAGACAGCACAGGCCAGGGCTGGCTCCTCACCTTCCACGGAGATGTTTTAATCTTTGTTTCACCAAATCACTCAGTTGGTTCTCCTTGCAAGCTTTAACCCTTTGCTTGCTTGCAGAGGAAGACACCTCTGGCAGAGCTGCTGGATGGCTCAGGAGAGGAGCTCATCCCATGCCTGCTCTGAGCAGTGCTATGGGTCTGGAGAGAGGGTCACACACAGGGACTCCAGATGTCAGCATGGCCAGGACTTCCAAATGACTTCACAGGCTCAAGCAAGGCTCTGCAGAGCACTGGCCTGTCTGTTGCATGCAGAAGGAGCTGATTTTAAGTGGGACATTCAGGAACAACAGCTTATGGAAACCAGCAGCTGCTGAAAGTCTCAGTTTCTGGCTTTAGAGCTGCATCTGCTGCTGAGAGTTACAGGGTGTTTATATGACTCCAACATGACACTGACTCAAAATGCCTGCAGTCACCTCAGACTTGGGGACTCAGGGGTAGTGAGAGAGGGAGCTGCCTGGAAGGACATCCACAGCCCACTGCTCTGAGGCAGCTTTTTCCCTTGGCAGATGTTCACATCTGTGCAGAGCCATGGTGACAGGACTAGGTCAGCTCCAAATGTGTGCCTCAGCTTGCCAGCTGCATCCTTTGCTGCTGCTGGGGAGTGACAGCTCTGGGGAGACAGAGGAACCATGAGGGATGGAAAATGGAAGTGTTTCCTTGGGCAGGACATTTTCAGATCAGCTTCATACTGAGTTCCAGGGCTAAGGGCCCAACATGCCTTGGAAGAGCCCCTTCATTGCTTGGATGTTGTCTGTGTTTGAGAAATGCCTGTGGAGAAATCAACTGCCTTCATGTCTGGAGCAGTCCAGAGAGGATGGTGGCATCAGGAACACTTCTAGAAGGAACCAGGCAAATAGGGAAGTCCTTTTCTAAGGAGAAAAGATCAAGAGTGGGAGATTCCTCCTTTTCAATGAGCAGAAGACAAGCCAATGCCAGCAGTGCAGCCACTGGGGAGATCTGGCAGGGGTGGGGTCTGTGCAGTCCTCGGTGCAGTGACTGAGTTGTGAGGTTCGTGTTAATCCTGAGCTGATCTGACATCTTGTGTTTTGTGTGTCACAGACCCAGCAGTTTCTGAGAATTGTCTTTTCCCAAGAAATGCTTCCAGAGCGTTTCGGAGGATGTACAAGTGTGTTTCTGAGCTGTTGGTAACATAACTGGCAGAATAACCAGGGGATAACCAGAACCAGCCTCTCTGTTCCCTAACAGATGTGGTGCAAATGCCTCAGCCTATGACTGGCAGAAGCAAATTTACCCATCTCTTACCATTTCCTTCTGGCTGTGAAGCATTTACAAGGGGAGCTGCAGCCTGGAAACCAACAGAAATGCTCAATACCATGCTGCCAGGACACGTCCCAGATTTTGCTGCTGTTTTTTCCTTCCTCACACACATCAGAGCCAGTGAGAGCTGTCTGTCTGCATGTCTTAGGCCACTGATGTGCAGAAACTGGCCTGCAGCAGTCTGGGATGTTCCCCACAGCCCAGTCACCACAGGGCACTGGCACCTCAAACTCCAGCCCATCCTCACAGTATTTTTTGCAACACATTGGGCAGTTATCTCCCTGATAAAGCTGGAGGAGACTTGCCACTGAAGGTCATACACAGCACTGAGTGGTGTAGGGCTGGGCTGTGCTCTCTCCAGACCAGGGAGCTCCTCTGTGGTTCCCTGTGCACAGCAGACCACAGGACACAAAGAAAGGACATTCTGGAGGGAGAGCTGTGCCCATTGAAGGTGTGAGGGCTGAGCCAGCAGCACGGTGAGGAAGCACTGGCTGCCACCCCTGCCACCCCACCCCAGGGACACCAGAGAGGAGCTCCTGTCTCCCTGGCCCCAGAGCACACGTGTGTCAGCTGAACAGAGCTGAGCTCACCAGAAATGTCTAATTGGTGCCTCCAGGCAATTGTGTCTCTCTTCCTGTCTGAGTTTATCTTGAAAGGCTCGATTGAGTTACCTCCTCTCCCATAATAGGATCTAAGTTCCTTGTAGTAACATAAGAAGGAGATGATGTCATTCAGCTCCACTTCTCCGATAACTTACTCATGACTGGGGCCAAGAGCTCAGCTCCTTTCTCAGGCAGAGCTCCCAGCCTGAGTCAGGAGCTGCCTGGGGAGCCCCAGGAGCTGAGGGCATGGCCAGGGAGGGCTCTGGGGTCACCCTGCCCGAGCCCACTCTGTCTCCACTGTTATGAGTAGAACAGCTGCCCATTTTTTTTTAAAAGGTTGCAGAGTTAACAGGTTGGGCCAGTTGCTGCCAGGGTAGAGTTCTAACTCTTTGTTGTTGTAATCACCTGTCGTTTTCGTTAGCTACCTGTCCTTGATGGTTAAGATTTCCCCCTTTTTGTCGAGTGGCACCCTGCTGCTTCCTGGAGAATGGCACCCAGACGGTGAAGGGGAAGGGACATCAAGTCAACATGCAAATGACCTTGGATCCAGCATGCAGCAGGAGGGAACCCCTCACCAAACCCAGCCAAAAACCCCTAAAACAATGAGCCAACACAAAATTGACGAAAGTGATGACTAGACGTGAGGAACAAAATCAGTACCTGCCAAGGCCTTTTTAGCCCTCACCCTACACTAAAGATGTTGGCTACACAGAGGACATCAGATATTAAACCACAAAATAACCGCATCTCCTGATGCTCTCATGAGGATGGAGCCCCAGCTGTGCTCACAGACCAGTGGACAAAGCTGCACTTTTCCTCCTCCAAGTCACTCCTGGGAGCAGCGGTGGCAGCGTGAGCACAGACCTGTGGGTTCTCCTCACCCAAATTGATCACTTTTAATAAAGGCATAAAAAAGGAGAAAAGTCTCCTGCCTGTGTTTATTTCACCCCCTGCCACACTGCCAGCTCCGGGGTCACCCTGCCTGAGCCCACTCTGTCCCCAGTGCCACACTGCCAGCTCCTTATGCTGCTCCTTGTGCCTGCTCAGCCCTTCTGGGGCCTGGCACACACAGGCAGCAGCTCTGGGTCCCTGAGCCTGCCCAAGGAACCCAGGGAGGAACAGGGTTCTTCTATCAACTGATACCAGCTGGGAGAGGACGAAGGCAAACAGGGACTGCAGTACTCACCTGGGAAGGGGAAACTGGGTTAAATTTCTGCCTGCCTCTTGTGTCTTTGCTGCCATAAAGAATTGTAGATTCAGTGGGGAAATGGAGCTTTGGAGTGGTCCCAGATGAGGCCATGCTGAGGGCTGGAGCCCTCCTGTTCTGGAAACAGGCTGAGGGAGCTGTGGCTGTGAGGAGAGAGGAGAGGAGAGGAGAGGAGAGGAGAGGAGAGGAGAGGAGAGGAGAGGAGAGGAGAGGAGAGGAGAGGAGAGGAGAGGAGAGGAGAGGAGAGGAGAGGAGAGGAGAGGAGAGGAGAGGAGAGGAGAGGAGAGGAGAGGAGAGGAGAGGAGAGGAGAGGAGAGGAGAGGAGAGGAGAGGAGAGGAGAGGAGAGGAGAGGAGAGGAGAGGAGAGGAGAGGAGAGGAGGCTCTTCTTCTCTTGAGGAGAAACCTCAGAGCTCCTTCTCGTGCCTAAAGGGGGCCTATGAGCAAGATGGGGACAGACTTTTTAGAAGGGGCTGTAGCAATAGGACAAGGGGTGATGGTTTTAAACCAAAAGAAGGGAGATTCAGACTAGATATAAAGAAGAAATTTTTTTACAGTAAGATGGTGAAACACTAACCCAGGCTGCTCAGAGAAGTGTCCCTTCCCTGGAAGCATTCAGGGCTGGATGGGGCTCTGAGCAGCCTGGTGTAGTTGAAGATGTCCCTGCTCATTGCAGGGGATTGCACTAGATGACCTTTAAAGGTCACTTTCAACCCAAAGCATTCTATGATTCTGTGAATGACACATTATTGCCTTCTAGGCCAGCTCCTCCACCTGGCATCCCTGCCGTGCCACAGAAAGGCTCTCAGCCCTCCAGCAAGACTCACAAGTGGTGCCTGGCTCCATTTCCAGCTGGAAACTTGTGAAAACCATCCCAGGCAGTGAATGGAGGTTCAAGACACAAACATGTTTGCAGTTGGCTGTGGAACAGGACCCGGTGAGAAAGTTTGCAGGGCTCTGTTTGGATTGCAGTGAGTCTTCCCTCCTGACTCAATGGGGCATGTTTCTGTGGGAAGCTCCCCACCAGGGATGCTCAGGAAATGAAATCAGAGCAATACCTAGACTCCACACAAAGTGTCTTTGGTGTAGACAAGAGGGCATTGTTATCCCCAGTTGCAAACACCTCCAAAACCCCTCAGGTCAGAACGGTGCAAGAAGGATTGCCAAAATCTCTGTGCAGCTACAGAAACTGCTGAAAGCTGGGCAGCTGTGCCAGCTCCCCGACCAGCCTCTCCCTGGGCCCTGGCACTGCCCCCTTGGCCATGGTGCCAGGCACAGGGAAATGGAGGAGGCTCAGGAGGCAGCTGGAGGCTGAGCAGAGTGGCTCAGAGCTCTCCCAGCAGCAGGGCCTGCATGGGAACCGTGGTGTTTGTCAGGCACAGGGCAGCTGGAAAGAGGAGGGAGAGTAGCCCTTGGGACAGAAGGAACAGGACGTGCTGAGCTCTGGGGAGAGGGCTCTCAACAGATCTGGGCACGCTTGGTGCTGGGCCCAGCCCTGGGGCCCTCAGCAAAGAAACACACGGGTCTGCTCGTGTGGGTCCAGAGGAGCCCATGGAGATGGTCCAAGGCCTGGAGCCCCTCGGCTCTGGAACCAGGCTGGGAGAGCTGGGGGTGCTCACCTGGAGAAAAGAAAGCTCCAGGGAGAGCTCAGAGCCCCTGCCAGGGCCTAAAGGGGCTCCAGGAGAGCTGGAGAGGGACTGGGGACAAGGCCCTGGAGGGACAGGACAAGGGGGAATGGCTTCCACTGCCAGAGGGCAGGGATGGATGGGATATTGGGAAGGAAATTTTGGCTGTGAGGGTGGGGAGGTCCTGGCACAGGGTGCCCAGAGAAGCTGTGGCTGCTCAATCCCTGGAATGTCCAAGGCCGGGCTGGACAGGACTTGGAGCAACCTGGGGTAGTGGAAGGTGTCTCTGCCCATGGCAGGGGGTGGAACAAGTTGAGCTTTAAGGTTTCTTTATACACAAACCATTCCAGGATTCCATGATTCTATGACAGATGTTGCCAGTTTATATGTCCATTCCTTGCTTATTCCTGTCTCCAGTTTGCCTGAAGATCAGGAGTGGATGAACCACAGCTCCTTACACACATGTGAGCTTACACACCAATGCCTGAACACCTGGGACCCATCTTCCTTTGGCACTGACATGTCTCTTGTGTGGAGCAATTGTTGTCTCTCATTTCCATTGAGCCATCACCAGGGACACTCAGCATGGCCTGGGTGCTCAGGTGGGTGAGTGGGCTCAGGTTCATGAAATTTATGGGTTATGCCACGACAAAGGTTAATGGAAACATATTGGAACCTTCTTTATGACTTTATGAGGCAGGAGGGTGGATGAGAGCTGTGATTGTTATTTCTTCAGTGCTCACAATGTGCCCAGGACACACACTGGGGGCAGCCAAGGCACTTTCTGAAAGCTCTTCCAGCCTGAGATGGGAAGTGACAGTGTGTTTCAGGAGGGTGTGAAGGTGGAGCCAAGTTTCAGTGTGTGTCAGAGTCTCTTCTGAGGGACCTCTGCTTATTGACAGGTGGGTTCTGGAGTCATTGCAGTGTGGGCAGAGAAAGGGGGAAACAATCTGGGGAGATATGTGAGCACCAGGGGCCCTGCTGCATTGCCACAGTCACTAGAGAGAAGTTTGGAGGTGACTGCAGTGCCTGGTGGGCACAGCCAGGCAGGAATAGCCACTTCCAAGCTGCTGGACAAGCACAGCTCCAAACACCTCCCTGTGCTGGCACCTCTTCATTGGCAGCACAAGTGGGAATTCTGGAGGTGCTGGGGCATGGCAAGGGAGTCCCTCACCATCACCATCACCATCATCACCATCACCATCACCATCCCCATCACCATCACCCCCTTCCAAGTGCTGCCAACCACCAGCTCAGTGGATGGGGAAACTGGAAAGTGAAGTCTCAGAGAGAAGCTGATATCATGGACATGCTGGCCCCACTCAAGGTCATTGGGACCTGAATGATCTACTCACTGCACGTTCCAGGAGAGGATTTCAAAAGAAAGGAAGCTGCTGCTTTTTACACATCATGAGCACAGATGAGGCAGCTGATGCAGCTGGGGCAGTTTCTCTGTCTTGTATCTCCACACACCATCCTTGGAGGAGATACCAATTCATGCAGACAGCTTTTTTCTGTATTATTTTCCAGTTCTTGACTGAAGTTTGCTAAACTTTTAGCTGTTAGCCTGGTAAACCACACAACACTCTTGTCTTCCTGGGAGAGGAATCCTGGGATCCTTCACAGCATTGACACTTACAAGCATGAGATACATGGATATTGCCTTAACATAAACTTAACAGCAACTCATTGCTGAAAAACAGCAAGTAATGAATGAAAAACAAATGCAGCAAGGATTTGTTGTGGCACTGCTAAAGTGAGCTGCTCCTTGAGGATGATACATTCAACAGCTTGTGTGTGGTCATTAAATCTTCCTCTTAAAAATGCCATTGAGACCATTGTACTGGGATAACCACATTGCATTTCATGGTTTTTTACTGCTAGGCAGAAAAATCTCAAATCTGACCAGCTGAGTTCCTCCTACTGCCAGGAAAAAATCCATGTCTGTGATGTAGCACCAGCCATACCTCCTTTCTGACTTGCTCTGAGAACAGCAGTTGCAAATTCAAATCCCTCCAGCTCTGGAGTGTAGATAAATTCCTCCCTGGTTAGAGGGTAAGCTGCTCCTTGCATTTGTATTTTAGGATTTTTGGGCAAGATGATCTCCTCTGATAGATTTCCCTGAGGGCTACACAGATGTGGCTGGGCCATGTGCAGGGGGCTGTGGGGAGCAGAGGTGCTCAGCCCTGCTTTGGTACCCCTGCTCTGATGGGGTGTGCCAGCTTGGGGGCTGATTTTGCTGGATAAAAGTGAGGGGTGGGGACAGGGACATTTTTCTTTTGCCTTCCAAGTGTAGGAAAATCACATCTCACCCAGCCTTATTCACACAGTGAATAAAAAACCAGTTATAGGGTCTTTCTATAGCCAGAAGAGAAAACCAGATTCCTCCAGAGAGTGATTCATTCCCCAGAGAGGGCTCTGAGATAACAGAGATGATTCACCCTCTGCAGATGCTGATCATTTTCCACTGCTCCTGGGGTGAGGTAATATCTAGACAGCCACGGTCAGGGGAGACAAATCCACCTGGTTTGCCTGAGGGAGACGTGGGCACAGCAGAAACTTATCCAAAGTGAAGGGAGGTTGTGTAGTGAGGCCATGCTGGTGACTCAGAAGAATTTGATCTCCTTCCTGGCAGTATTTTAGGATCCTTCACCATGAGGGAAGGATCCAGCACCCCAGTCACAGCAGAGGCACAAAGACACCAATGCCCTGGTCCCAGGCACTCAACACCCCACTACTAAGCTGGCCCAGGGTTCTTTGTAGCTGTGCCAAACACCCCAGTGGCTGATCCCCCCACTGCCATCTGTGGGCTGCAGGGAGCTGCTTCTTGGGTCCTAGCAAGAGCACAGTGACCAAGATACAGGTATTGCCCTAATAAAAGAGAGTGATGCATGTTCTGCCAAGTGGATTTACCAACTCTGGCTTTTGAAAATACATTGCTGCTTGTCATTGCAGTAAAAATAATTTTCAGAGGTACTGGGGAGCACACTCTGAACAGCGTGGGGAGATGAGCTGAATGGCAAAGAAAGCTGCTGGAACAGGAAAGAAGGTCCAGCCATGTACTTTGTTTCCCAGTCAGGGATACTCCTGAACCCAGACCTGGGATTTGGGTCAGGCCGAAATGAACAGAGGGACGAGTCCAAAATCAGAGTGTTGAACTGCATTTGTATTCTAATGCACCTTTTTCTCCTCAAACCTGGTCTGATCTTGCTGAGCCATTGTTGCCAGTCCTGGTGACAAACACAGATCTCCAGTGGCAGCTCAGACTGGGTGGAGGGAATAGCCAGGGCATGGCAGGCTGGAGAACAGCCCGAGGTACACAGAACCAGAAAAATGTTATTTGTTCAAAGTCTGTGCCAAAAAGCAGTAATTCTTCTGAATTTGCTTTATCATTGATGGACCAAATCATGAGAAGTGGCCTCAGGAGAGGACATCAGTCCCTTCCAGGGACATCAGCCCACCTGAAACAAAATTGTATCATCTCTTCCCTGTCTGTGCACTGGCTCAACTGCACAAGCCACAGGGGCCACTGTGCCATTTCCAGGTTACTCCCAGGCTGTGCAAGCTATACCTGGGAGGTGAGATCATGGCAGTGCAGCCAGAGAGGCTCCTGCTTCCATACAGCTTCAAGGAGCACTAGCAGCAACCAAACTTCAGCAAAGACTCACCACACCACGGCTACATCAGTGCCTGAAAATGAACTTCAGTGCATCCAGACGTGTGGCACATCTGCCTGCAGTGTTCACTTCCATGTGGTAAATGTCTGCTCTTGGACCTTCACAGACTACCTCCTTTGGAGAAATATGTTTAAAGCCTGAAGTGCCAAAATGGAGATCAGGCTTGTGAAAACAGGGGTGGGGACAGAGCTCCCTGACTCGGTTGTGCTGCTGTCCAGAGCTGGAAGAGGGGCCTCAGGGAAAAGGGGATTTCAGAGCTGGGATGGGAAGGTTTTGAGCAGCCTGTGCCCTCACAAGTGGAAGGACACCCTGGGCTCCTTTTCCTGCTGCAGGAATGCTTTTTGCTGCAGAGGAGTCCATAAGAGGGGAAATCCAAGGTCCTGTGTGCTCAGCAGCAGCTGCAATCACCAGGGAAACATTTGCAGTCACTTTGCTTCAGCCCATCTTCATACACTCCATGAGAGCAACCTCACTGCTCTTCCCTGGCCTCCTTTTGTGCTCCAGAAAGACTCTGAAGCCAGTAAATCAGAGCTGAGGTGGGCTCACCACACGACAGCTCCTGTGCCAGCAGGGTGTTCGTCACTGCTGTGCTGTACTGACCTTATAGGTGTCAGTTTGTCCCCTAAACAACCCACGGAAACAACACCTTCCCCAAACCTCACAGCATCACCTGTGATTTATAGAGAAGAATATTGCTGTGAACAGCAAACTGTCAAATCTCAAACACATCAAAGAAGTGAAATGAAGAATGAACAGACTGAGCTCTTCAGGCCATGTTGATTCCAAAGGAATTTTTTTCTTCCTTCTGTCATAAGAATTTATATGCTTGTGAGAATCTGATCTGGTGGGAAGAGCCTTCCTCCTTTGTCTACATCAAAGTCCACATGTTCTCAAATTGCTATAAGTCATTTTTTGCATTTTAATCTCTGGCCATATGTATGAAAATAATTATCTGCCTTAAGGGACAGGGGAGGAAGCAGCCTTTATTGCATTTCCACAGGAGTCCAAATGGTGGCAAACTAATGGGATGGAGGAAGTGGATTGTTTTAGTTAGAGGTACAATTAAACTGTGTACAGGGAGTTACATGTCAGGCTGATTTAGCACTTATTGATTATGGGTCAAGTACAGCTGGATTGAAATCAGAATATAATGGGAAGTTACAGCTTTAGCAAGCAGGAAGATGATTTCAGTGTTTTTAAGAATGTCTGTAGCACAGTTTCTCCTCCAGACTGCACCCCCTCAGCTTGTGAAGGCTGCATGAGCAGAGCACAGCCCTGCTGTCACACAAGGGTCACAAACAAGAACGTGCCCTTGGAGGGGATGGTGCTGATGGGACCAGAGTGCTCCTCAGGGAGCCCCTGGCTGATTTCAGCTGGGAACAGCAGGTTTGTGGCACAGTGGCAGGAGAATTCTGCAAATATTCCAGAGGGAGGCAAGAGTGTGATGGAGAAAGGGGAAATAAAATGAAAGCAAGGCCAGGACCACAGGGAATGGGGCTGCTGCACGCTGGTTGTGGCAGTGGCTGCCTCTGCCCTGCTGCCTTAGCCACAAGGCAGCAGAGTGTGCTGGCTGTAGAGGACTGGCACATGCAGGCAGGGGGGAGCAGTTCCTTTTCTGCACACAGGAGGAGTTGCCAAGAGACAGAAGAAGATGGAGACACAGTCACAGGTTGTTTTCCTGGATGCCATCAAGCCCAACAGCAAGAGAGTCAATCCTTGTGGGATACAGAGCTAGGGAATGAACCACAAGGCCTGCACCCAAGGATTTGCCAGCAGAATGGAGCATCTTGCCAGGGAGAGAAAACCCAAAGTGCAGTGTGGAAGGGGGGTAAGGGGAACTCACTCTCATGGTGCAGGATCTTGAGGCTTTAACTCTTCTGCCTGGCAGTAAATCCTCCCTACTCCCGCCAGGCTGATCAGACAACACTCACCCTGAAGAGCCAGACACATGCTAAACACCTTCCCAAAATGCTGATCTGCAAGAAACTCTCAAAAAAGCTTTCCATAGGCATTTGAAAAAGAAAAAAACAGGAGTTTATCTTGATCTCTTAATCCACCAGGTTTCTTTTCTCTCTGCTTTCTCTACCTCGACAAGCTTGGTAATTATAATTTATAGCACCTGCTCACTTTGAAATACCTTGGACTCTTTCTACCTGGCAGAGGAACAGACACAGTGCCCATCTGCTTTAGGTAAGTGCTCACAAACCACAAAGTCGTTAATTAGACTGACACACGACTCTTCCAGCATGCACATGGTATGTTGTTACTGCACCTACAAACCACTGGCAGCCAGACACTCTGCCAGGGGAGCACAACTGCATCTGAGCATTATGTAAGGCCTTGGCAGCCCTTGCAGGGCTCAGAGCATTGCCATCAGGTGTGCGTGTTCTTTCTAATCCTCCCCACTGGCCTTCCCAACATGCTTCCCAGATAAATCAAACCTGCTGGGAAGCAGCTCCCTCATGCTTGGTAGGAGGCTCAGTCTCCAGAGCTTGGACTTTTCTTTTAAAATCCAAATTCTTTGGAATAAAATTCCAAATCCCTTTGTATTCATCTAGAGAAAGCTGCCAAGGTGTCCTTCCTGACAGCTCAGACAGTGATGTCTCCCCATCCTGTAGCTGACTGGTCTGGTTCTGGTCTGGGCATGGCTGCAGCTTTGCAGGACCTGGTGAGGGGTTTTTGTCAGCACAGGGGTGTCTGATGTGGATGGGGCTGTCTGGGTGGGTGTGACACTTGCCCCTCAAGCTGGCTGACATCCATGGACAGAATGACCCATAGATACTGCTGGGGAAAGCCAAACCCTTTAGGAGGGATGGTGCTGACCACAGGAGGTCCCTGATGACCAATGGTCAGTGATACCCAGTGGTCCAACCTGGAGCAGCCAAGCTTTGGGTCAGCACATGGCATGATGACATCCTAGACCCATCCATGCCCTTTTGGCACAGAGTTATGTGGGATGGATGGAAACCTGCTCCTGGCTGGCTGGGATTCACAGCACCTCAGGGAGAGCTTGCAGGAGGAAGCCCTCTTACTGTGTTTGAAATGTCATTTGCCAGAACTCAGAGCTGCATCTTCTTTGGTTAGGAAGGATATGGGGGGAACCACACAGGGCAATTGGAGTGTCCAAGAGCAGGAATCCAAAGGGGAGCACTCTGACTCTTCCATCTCACTGAAACTTGCCTGAACCATTTTTTTCTGGCTTGCTGTCTGTCCAGTGAAGGATCTTCAGTAACTTGGGCTCCCAGGGAGCCAGTGTGCCTCATCTAGAGTACTCAGAATTAGTGTTCTGCCAGTGCTGGTTCCACAGCATGTCTTTTGTGGGGGACACCACCCCTGCCATGAAAAATTCTGCACACCTGAAGTCCATGGGTTGGCAGCTTTGAGAAAGCTCCTTACCTGCAGACAGGTCCCCATCAGAAGGCAAGAAGAGAAGCAGAGCAGTGTAAGCATGGTCTTTGTGACATCTGTGTTTCTCCTTTTTTATCTGTGTTTTACAGATAAATGTGTTACATTTAGACAAAAAATTTTGTGTGGCTCTTACATGCTCATTTCCTTTCAGAGTGAGAAACCAAGACAGATTTCTAACTAAATGTGTATGACAGAATGTGTTTTAGAGCCAGATGTGAGCAGGACCCCGGTGCAGAGAGCTCCTGCTCCTGGTACAGAGGGCAAGCTGGAGCCCTGTGTTCAGGCTGCCACAAAGCCAGGGGTGAGAGGCACAGGGGGTGCATGTGCAGTGCAAGAGGGCCCCAGGCTTTCCTGGGGTTGAGGACTCTGGAGCAGAGAATTCATGCTCTGACTGTGGCCCAGCTCTGGGCACTCCTACTTCAACCTTCATCAGCACCTGGGGACCTGTCTGTGGGTAAGGAGCTTTCTCAAAGCTGCCAACCCGTGGACTTCAGGTGTGCAGAATTTTTCATGGCAGGGGTGGTGTCCCCCACAAAAGACATGCTGTGGGACCAGCACTGGCAGAACAGTAATTTTAGCAACTCTAGATGAGGCACACTGGCTCCCTGGGAGCCCAAGATCCTTCACTGGAGAGAGAGCAAGCCAGAAAAAAATGGTTCAGGCAAGTTTCAGTGAGGTGGGAGAGTCAGAGTGTTCCCCTTTGGATAAAAATGAAGAATGGCTTTGCTTCTGCCCTCTGAGTGACAGCATTTATTGAAGTTTCTTCCTGCCTGGTCTCCCTCTCCTCAAGCAGGTACATTAAGCTGATCTCCTGCTGTCAGGGACTCCCAGACCCTCTGCAGATTTCCAGCTGGTTCCTCAGAGCCTGCAGGAGCTGCCTGCCCTGCCCAGCACTCTCAGCCAGCAAACAGAGGGGCCTCAGGGCAGGTCTGGATATTCCTCCTGCCTGGGAGCCAGGCTTGGACTGCAGCAGTGCCACAAAGGGACCCTGCAGCTCAGTTCCAAAGCTTGGGTGATGTGTCCTGTCTCATCCTCTCTAACTGCCCAGAAGCTGCCACATTTGGAGACAACTGGAGTTCACTGACACAGGCTTTTGCTGCATTTCAAATCTACCTTTGTGCTGAGCAGGCAGTGAATGCCAGCCTCTCTCTGTCCCACAGTGGCTAGAGCATCCCTTTCTGTCCCACTTCTCTGGTCACCTCATCTCTTGAACTGATTGGGAAGTTTTTCTGATAGAACTTAGCTGAAAACAATTGTTCTCAGTCTCCACTTGGTTCTGCTGCTTCTGTTGTAATGCTGAGAAACGACCTGGTCATTGAGAAGTCTGCCTTTCCTCTGCTGGGTCAGTTTGTCCCTGAGGGATGCACACTTTCCCTTCAAATCCTGCCTGAATCCCAGAACGACAAACATGGACACCAAATGTAAACACCTGAAAGAGCAAGAAAATAACCACCACACAATCCCTTTCTGTCTGGTCCTGGTTCCACCCCACTCCTGTTGGCTCCCATTTTCACCCCCTTCCCAGCTGTCCTGCTTGCTTAGGATGTGCAGCCAACATGCAAACAGGGAGTTAATATTTCACCAAGTGCCATACAAGTCTGGTAACTCATGGGCTGTCATGATGTGCCATAAAGCCACTTCCCCTTCTGAATGGAAAAAAGGAGTCTCTGAGCAGCACAAAGACACTGGGGCTCACATGGCCTGACTGGTAATTCCTGAAAACCTTGCTGTGGGTGACTTATAGGCGTTCCAGGCTGGCAAATTTTCTGGCAATGGATACACAGGAGTCTCATAAACTTGTGGAAAATGACTCAGATATTTGAAAAAGAGGGGGGAAAAATCACTCTAATGCATGGAGTCTGCTGGTCTGAGGTGAGTAGCCACATTTGGAGAAGCCTGGCAGTAGAAACCAAGCAGAGCATCTCAGCCCTGTATTCCCCCTCAGACATTGGGCTGTGTCACCAGATCTGGTTCTTGGCACCTCAGCAGCCCAAGGGTCTCTGCAGGGCAGCTCCTGTGGGAGGAGGAGAAAGCTGCTCTCTACAGCTGCCTGAAAGGAGAGGGGGTAGGACAAGAGGAAATGGCCCTAAGCTCCCCCAGGGGACATTCAGATTAGACATTAGAAATTCTTTCTTCTTTGAAAGAGTGGTCAGACACTGGGATAAGTTGCCCAGGGAGGTGGTGGAGTCATTGTGTCTGGAGGTGTTCAAAGGTGTCTGGATGGGCTGTGGGGGTCCATGTGGTGGTGCTGGGTTGGTGGCTGGATTAGGTGATCCTGAGGGTCTCCTCCAACTGTGCTGATTCTGTGATGATATGAAAGTGCAAATCATCACCTTTGTCTGCACATGCCCTCCACACTTCTAAGAAGTCAGTCTGGAGGCAGAAGAGAGTTTGGTGTGGTGCTAATGCAGGGCAGAGCTGGCTGTGCCTGCTCCCCTGGAGAATAACCACCCTGTGGAATACCCATCTTGGAGAACAGCTCCCTCCTGTCTCCTCGTGCTCAGGGCAGGTTTCAGGGCAGCCTGGGGTGATCTGTGCTCAGGACCCCTCTGAGAAGCACTTTTTGCCTTCCTTTAACCATCCCAGACAGGGAAGAGTTCTCCATTGCATGGAACACTTCTGTTGCAGACATCTTTTATGGAAAATCCTTTCCTTAGGATTTTTCCTCCTGAGAAGCTGAGAGGCCTCAGGAACAAAATGTAAACCATGATTATCTGCTGCTGTGGAATGCAACAAGTGCATCTGGGATTGGTCTCATGTGGTTGTTTCTAATTAATGGCCAATCACAGTCAGCTAGCTCGGACTCTCTGTCTGAGACAGAAGCTTTGTTATCATTCCTTCTTTTTCTATTCTTAGCTAGCCTTCTGATGAAACCTTTTCTTCTATTCTTTTAGTATAGTTTTAATGTAATATATAGTATAAAATAATAAATCAAGCCTTCTAAACATGGAGTCAGATCCTCGTCTCTTCCACAATCCAAGAACCCCTGTGAACATGGTCACACACTTCTGAAACTTTTGCTTCCAGAAGAGACTGCCCCCCAGCTGGCTGAGGAGTTGGGCCAGCCTCAGGGGCACACATGCAGAGGTGACAGCTGGGGATGTGACTGATCTCCTGTGGCTTCACCCTGAACTCTTGTAAGCACAGACAGAACGGGATGGGTGAGGTGGGATCACTGATGTGACACCTACACAAGTTACTCATGCTTTGCTGCTTGCTTTTTGATACAGAAATCTTCTCCTGGAGCTCTTCATCTTACTGGCACAGGTTGCCCAGGGAAGCTGTGGCTGCCCTGTCCCTGGGAGTGTTCAAGGCCAGGTTGGCAAAGGGCCTGGGGCAATGTGGCCTCGTGGAAAGGGCCCATGGCAGGAGGCTGGAATGAGATAACCTTTAAGGGCCTAAAAGATCTGCTACAGGAGACTGTGCTGTTCCCAATACACTTTATAGATTTCTTTATATTTTTATATGCTCTGCCAGTTCTCAAAAGGGCCTCCCAAAAGGGTGTTAATCAGTCACCTGTGTAAATCTGACAGGACAGGAGGAAATGGCCTCAGGCTGTGCCAGAGGAGGTTCAGGTCAGACGTCAGGAAGATTTCCTTCACTGAGAGGGTTTTTAGGCACTGGAAGGGGCTTCCCAGAGAGGTGGTGGAGTGCCCATCCCTGGAGGTGTCCATGGAGTGTCTGCATGTGGCACTGAGTGCTCTGGGCTGGTGACAAGGTGGGGAATGGGCACAGTTGGACTCGATGATCTCAGAGGTCCTTTCCAACAGTAATAATTCTGTGCTCTGATTCTAAAGAAGCCCTGGGCACTCTGTGACCATGAGAATGTGTATGGAGGCTCACTTGGATGGAGGGGCACTTTAGACCCTCTCCCATGTAAAATTTATTTTCCCAGCAGGAGTTTTCCTTTGAACTCCCTTGCTCCCACTGTGCCTGGTGAATGTGCTGTGGGCCTGGCTAGGAGAGCTGGGAGCATTGGATGGAGCAGCTCTGCAGGCCTGAAGGTGTTGGTGCCTTTCCCATCCTGATCTCAGGTCTGTCAGGCCTAACAGTTTGGGTCTTTTTAAGGCAGAGGGAAGAGTGGGAGATCACAGTCCCAGTCCCTCCTGTGCTCAATCTGAGTCTGGGATGGGATTCAAAAATAATGAGAGGCTGGGAAAGGATCCTGAGCCTCAGGAAGAGCTGGGGAAGGCACAGAAGATGTGGCTCTGTTACAGGGAAATGAGGTCAGGTATCTTAAAAATGGATGATGAGAAGAGGAGGAGCAAAGGAGCCCAGAGGGGCCAGGCAATGGTGGTTGTGCACTGCAGGGGTGAGGGGCTGAGGGAGCTCTGAGGGGGCAGGAACAGCCCAGACAGGTTTGTGCACAGGAGCAGGGCTGCTCAGGGAAGGCAGGAGGTCCCTGCTAAGTCACCTTGGACCCTGGGTGGGAACCAACCAGCTTGGACAGCTTGTTCTGGGGCAAGGAGGACACAGCTGGCTGCAGCAGCCTCTGGTCACTGTGGCTGCAGCTCTTGTAAGAGTCCTGCTGTGACAGGCATGAGGCATGTCCGAGCCAGACCTGCCCACATGCTCACCCTCTGATTTTATTCCCAGCCTAGTCTCCCTCAGGTTGTCTAAAGCAGTTTATTTCTTCCAAAAATTTGCTTTTACTGTTCAGTTTCTGCAGGAAGAGCACTGGATCCCACTGGCCCTAGCTCCTGACCCAACTTTGGAGACACCTGGGAAAACCACCCTGGGTGAGGTGGCCTCGAGATGCACTAGGAGCAGGTACCTCTGTGCTAATTCACACATGGGATCCTCCCACCCTGCCCCTTAAACAACCCCAGAGTGCTGCAAGTGTCTGCTTGGGGTGGTTTGCATTTCTCAGGTGCCCTGTGGTATTTTGGCAGGGGCTGAGGAGATGGAGCATGTGCACCCAGCCCTAGCCCAGATTGCCCCCCAGCAGTGGGGAATGCCCCAGGGCTGGTGGCCAGAGCTGTGGCAGCAGCTGAACCTTCAGAAGCCAAGGCTGGCTCTGCTCTGGTGGCACTGGCTGTCACACAGTGGCAGGGCACAGGAGAGACAGGCTGAGTGGAAAGGGGTGTTCCTGGGGCAGTTCCTGGGGCTGTGATCTGCTGCTGGAACCCCCCCTGGATGCTGAGAATTTCAGACTTTCTGTGCTGCCAGGCACTGACCCCCAGGAGAACACTGCATTGACCTGAGGCCATGAAGAAGCTTCCAAAATGGAATGATGGAACTGGGATTGTGGGTGTGGAGTTTGAACAGAGGTGTGTCATATCATAGGGTAGGTAATATCATAGGGGATTGCCTCTGTAATATCATAGGGTAGCATATAAAACTTAAGAGTTTAAGGTTTTGGAATACAGTAATATAGATAAAGCAAGATGGAGGTTTTAGGGCAGAGGCTGCTCCTTCTTCATCTTCTCCATGGGTTTGGGTGGTTTTGTGTAATTGGATTAAAAAACCCACATTGCAGGGCATGGGAGGTTGGTTATTGTGTTGAAAGTGAAAATAATTTAGGCGTCATTTCTTAATTGGATATTTCTTCCTTAAAAGACCTTGTAGTGATAGATATGGGGCCATTTTTGTAGCTTGTTACTGAAATACTGCAGAACTCACTGCTTATGAGACTGTAACATGGATAAGGAAAAAATAAGCATCTGAGTGTGAACATGAAATATCATCTCGAGCTCTTTCAATCCTGACCCTGACAAAGGCAGAAAAGAAGCCAAGAACCAGCACACCTTCCATGCCATGCTTCCCTTGAAAGAGAAGTCACTTGGAAAACAACCTGATCTCAAAATCCCTGGAGTGGGGATCTCGACTCTGGCACTGGTGGTGATGTCAACACAATTTAATAATAACCACAACCATGTGCCAATGATGTTTCAACAACAAATGTTTCAAATCTCTTCTGGCAGAAAGAACATTCATATCCTGCACAGCCAACACCCCCATTGCAAATTAATATTTAAATTCGTATTTACAGGAACTCCTACTGAGTACTGAGAGGGCCACACATGAAGAACTGTGCCCAGTTTTGGGGTGCCCAGTGTAAGGAGGATGAGGAGAATGAGACAGGTTCAGTGGAGGGCCAGTGGCTGAGCCAGGGTCCCAGGGCATTTCCCCATGAGCAGAGGTGGAAGGAGCAGGGAAGGGGCTGAGAGGAGAGCTGCCAGGGACCTGCAAGCAAAGATGATGGAGCCAAGTCCTTCAGGGTGGTTCCAAGTGATCAGACAAAGAGTAATGGCCACAAATTGCCTTCCAGGAGTTTTAGGTTGGACTTGAGAAAAAGTTTCTTCCCCAGGAAGAGCAGCCCCAGGCTACCAGTGAGAGGGGATCTCTGTGCTTGGAGAGACAGAGCTGCAGCTGCCCCTCTGAGTATTTGGAATAGTCCTGCTCCAAGCAGGAGACTGCCAGAAACTGGTCCCAGCTAACATTTCTGGGATAAAAGAGCTGTAAGACTAGGACTGAAGTTAAGGATTAAGGGATAAGGTCAGATTTTCAGTGGTTCAGCCCAACTCAGAATGCTCTGACAAGCTTCAGCTGTGCTCCCTGCACCAAACCCACCTTCCCTAAATCCACTGGCACTCCCAGGGTCTGGTCTCAACTCTGCCCATACTCAGGAAACAGCAGAATTCCAAAGTGGTGTGATTTTTAGGGAACACAGGAGCCCAGACCTGCTGTGGGTACAGGAAAAGCACAACCACAGCCTCAGCTTCTTCCCAGGGCTGAATTGTTAAAGTCTTTAAAGCAGTTCTACCCTGCCACAATTATCCTCCATTTGGGTTAAACAGCCCAACTTGCACTTTGACAGCCCAGACTGTGCTCTGTGCTCGCTGGCAGGTCCTCTCCCCACTGTGGTCCACAGTGCAGAGGACAGACTCTTTGGGTGGATATTTTCCAATGTTCCTTGAAATATGCATTGGCTCTGGTGGCCTTTTCATCACAATGCACACATGGGGAGCTGTAATTTCAACATCCTCTTCCAAGACAGTGTTTCTTCCTTGAAAACTGCCCTCCCCTCCCTTCCACTCTAAGTGACAGTAATCTTTGAATAAATTGGAGAAGAAAAGGAAGAAGGAACAGAACATCCTTGACAAAGGAACTAATGACTCAAATGCTGGGAAGCCTGGGGTCCCCAAGGGACTGTGCAGCTCGCAGCATTGATTTTTAATGACTTACAGAGATTGGAGGTTTGGAAGATCTCTCAGTGCCTCTGCAGGGATGCGGCTCAGCTGATTGTTCTGCAACATCCTATAATTAGAAAAAAGAAAACTTTGTTAAAAACCCAACAACAACAGCCTGACACGAAATGGAGGATGTTGCTGCTTGTTTCTCAAGTTGTTCTGGGCTCTTGCTGGAAAGCTGGAAAGCACCACTTGGCCAGCCAGGGCTCTTAAAAGGTGGCTGGCAGGTGAGCTGGCAGGTGAGCTGCAGCCCAGTGTGGCCCAGGAGGTGCAGCAGAAGAGCCAAGGAGTGAGTTTGGTGCTGCACAAAGGGGCCTCTGCCCTGCAGATGTGCCTCTGTTACCCCAGACTGACACCAGTGCTCTGAGCCGGGCTGTCCCAGATTTATCCTGGAGTCAGGCAGCCTTTGCCCATGTGTGTTCCCTCAGTGGTTCCCTCCAGAGGGGATGGAAACCAGCCCTGGGCAGCTTTCCTACCCCACTGTGGCACAGCAGGCACAGAGGGTGAGGAGCTGCTCACAGATGTTTGCTCAGGGACCCCACAGCCTTGGCACAGCCGGCAGCAGGAACTGGAACTGCTGGGGAAAAAGCCAAACCAGAGGCTGCAGAGAGAGCAGAGAGAGCAGAGAGAGCAGGTGCCTGGGGCTGTTGGGCTGGACAGGCAGGAGCCAGGAGGAGCCCTCAGGGATGGAAGTGAGTGAAGGGCATGGAGGAGGGCAGTGGACATGGGGACACCTACACAGGTGATGGGAAAGGAGGAGACAAAGGGGACAGTGCACCCAGGGTGTGGAAGGGGCTAACAGCAATTCTGTTAGCTAAAGGAGTGAGAAGAAGCTGAGAAGCAAGAAGAAGCTGATAAGGAGCTCTCTCCAAGGCTGCAACCAAGGAGACCAAGAGAAGTGAAGAATTGAAGAAAGGTAAGAGAACTTTGCAGCTGGACAAAGTATTTTTAGAAAGTTCGTTGGAGTCACTGTAACTTTTGACCAGTAGTGTTATGTTAATTTATTGTAGCCAGTAGTGAAGGTAGAAGCATAAACAATTAGAAAGTGTATAAAAAGTCAGCCATGTTCAATAATAAAGAGTTGCCATCTGAGACTGCTTGTGGTCTCTGCTTTGTGTCGTGACCGCCTCGACGGCGACACGGGGGTGGGTGTCTGAACTGCTCTAGGGAGGGAGGCAGAGTGAGAACCACACTCCAAGGGCTGTTTCAGACCTGGTCAGACACAACCCTCTCTCACTGACCCACTGGAGCCCCACACATCTGAGTTTACTGCTTGCCATCATCTCAGCATCTTTGCAAAGGCTGTTCCTGACTCTGGACATGCCTCTGTCCTGCACTTTGCTCCTTCCAGAGCTGGGACATCACTGACACATGCTCCCCTGGGGCACAGACACATCCCAGCAAGGTAGCTGGGCCTGGGGAAGTGCCTAAAAAAGGAAGGTTTTACATACCTGAGGTTACTCAAAAACCTCCTTAGAGTGATTGGAGATGGCATGAAAAAGGAAATGGTGCTTAGGGTTCTATCATAGTTTACTGACAGTGTCATGGCCTCAGTGGTGAGGGGCAGCCCAAAGAACACGGACCCATTGCAGTGACTGCAGCCTTTCTGCCAAGGATTCAGAGTCTGATGTGGAAGGAAAATTGGAAAGAGACATCCTTTAAAAAAGGAAAGCTTTAGGGCACAAAACTCTTCTACTTCTGGAAGAAAATGGGGACTTATCAGTAAATTATTTGTATGAACACAGAAGAAAGAGCAAGGAAATGAGGAATTGTCAGTAGTAGCTTGTGAAAAATGAGTTGTGCCAATTTTTTTTTTTTTACAGGGTAAAAGAGCATAAGAATGGAGAAGAAAGAATAGACACCAGCTACCATGACTTAAGCTTTTCTTTAGTAAAATGTTAAATTTTGACATTCAGTGCAGGGGAGAAGATGTGTTTGGTACAAAAGGGCAGCAGAGAGGCCACACTTAATAAATGGTTCCCTTCCAAATGAAGAGCATGATTAAGGACTGACAGCATCTCACCTGGCATTTCTGCCAACAACTTCCACATTTGAGGAGAGAGGTTGGTGTGGAAGAGCAGTTGGGAAATGCAGAATTCCACAGGGAAACTGAGGGAAAGACTCCTGTCCTGGATTGCCAAGCAAATTTGCCATCTGTATGGTAGTTTTTTGTCAGTGGGCAGTTTTCCTTATCTCTTCCACACCCAGTGCTCCCTCCAGGGAGACATCTGCTGATAACAGCCATTGAATGTCCCTGCATGGCTGATAAGAACTACAGCATCCCACTGGGAGATGGGAGCCCAGGGGGAGGAGCCAAGCATTCCTACCTGGATATAATCTGGAGATTCTGGAACACCAGCACAGCTTCTGCACTGGATTTCCCAGAGGAACAGCAGCTGCCTCTGCCACTGGATCTTCAGAGGCAGAGACTGCACCTTTCTCCAGGATCCCTGCTCCAGCAGAACCAGCCCTGACACTGCAGGAGGGCTGAGCCACAATTCCAATGGTTCTGCTGCCAACAGCCTGACCCACAGGGTGTCAGGCTGGATTCTGACTCTGGCAGTGCTGTTTTGGTTTACTGCATTGTTCATTTTATCCTTTTATTTTCTTCCCTAGTAAAGAACTGTTATTCCCTGCTCCCATAATTTTTGCCTCAGAGCCCCTTAATTTAAAATTCATAGCAATTTGGAGGGGGGGTTTACATTTTCAATTTCAGGGGAGGCTCCTGCCTTCCTTAGTACACACCTGGCTTTCCAAACCCAGACAGCTCCATAGATGAACAGGGCTAAAAGGATGCACAAATACAGCTGGGCACTGGCTACAGCTCTGCCTGGGCTAGTGGGAATCACAGGAGAGCCAGGGCAGGGCAGAAGTGCTCTTGGGAGAGAACAGAGACCCTGGGGGTGACTGCAGGGGGTGTGAGGAGCAGGACTCCAGCTGTGATGCTTCTGCTCCTCCTGATGCTGGGCAGGCTCTGGCCAGGCCACGCTGTCCCACCTGGGCCCTGCCCTGCAGGACACGAGGCAGCAGCAGAGCAGCAGATGACAACAGGCAGAAGGATGGGGAAATGCCAAATCCTCACCTCTGGGGAGCCTAGAATAGAAATTGCAGGGCTGGTAGAAGAGTGGGATGGATGGGGCTCCCCCGGCCATGTCCCCTCCTGCAGCTCCTGTGCTCAGCTGGGCCCAGGGCAGCACAGGGGGCCCCAGTGCTCACAAGGGCCACTCCAAGCCTCTGGCACTCTGGCAGTCACAGCTGCCTGCGCCCTCAGCTCCTCTGCTGTGCCCCTCACAGCACCCTGCCCCTCTCATCTCCCTCTGCCCCTGCCTGGGCATCTTCTCCCCTCCTGCTGGCCCTGCTCAGGCCAAGGGCAGGGGGCAGCGAGCACCAGGAGCTGCCTCTGCTGCACCCAGAGCCCCTTCCCACGGGGGGCACGCTGCCAGGCTGCTGCACCCTCTGCCATGGCTGGCACCCCACAGGACGTGTGGCTGCTGGCAATGGGCCCTGCAGCTCCATAACCATGGGCTGAGCTTCTCCTTCCCAGCTGTGCAAGGGCCCTGGGAGCCCCAGGGATGGATCCCCTGGGTTCTCTGCAGCCCCCTGGGATGGAAACCTCATCCAGGTGGGCAACTGTCCCACAGGGACCAGCACAGCCTCGGGGGCTCCTGCAGAGGGATTTGTTTCTGCAGCCCAGGTGTGCTGGTGTCCTGGGTCCTGCAGCCCAGTGAAGTGAAATAATAATTAATGTTTGTTAAAAATCAAGAAGATACAGAGCTGGACACAGAGAGATACAGAGTGGGGCTTCAGCAAGTGCTTTCAGGGTTTTGGTGGGACAAACATTGAATCTCAGTGGCTCTCTGAAATGTGAGCCTGGTGTTTAGTGTTGGTCATTGGAAGTATCTGAAGTCAGAACTAAAGCAAAGCCCATTGTCACACTTCTGCTGGATCCTGCTGCCTGCCATTTATTACAAGTCCCTCCTCCAACCAGTAAAACAGACTGAGAGACTTTCCAGACCACCATCAGCATGGACTGCTTCCAAAATGAAGCCATTTTGGTGCAGACAAACAATATTTAAGGAAGATGCTTCAGAGACCTCAGAAACCACTGGAGTGGCGGACAATGCTGTTTTTCACAGCAGCAGGGCAGCTAGAGAAGTTTTCAGATGCTGGGACTGGGACAAGAACCAGTGCTTCTTCACATTGCACATAATGAATCCAATAACTCATCATCAGAGCATGACACAGAGAAACCAGAAACCAATTCCAAACAGAGTTTGATAATATTCTAGGGACAGGGCCACCCTGGTATTAAACAAGAAATTCTTCATTGGGCCTCAAGCTCAGGAAAGCTCCAGCTTTTCTTACAGGGAGCTCAGGTATTAGCAGGAGAAGACATGCTGTGTTTATTCCTGGATGTCCCAGGATGGCTTCTCTTACAGTCTGATATTAAGGACATCCCCCATCAGGCCCTGCTCATTGCACTCAATCCTTACACATCACATTAAACCACCCTTGCATATTACTTATCTTTCATAAACAACATACAACATGATTTTGGGAAAAGCTCAAATAATTGTACCAAAACCTGGTGGAAGATACCAGGTGGATGATCCCACACACCTGCAGGATCACCCTGCTCTCTGTGCCACCTCCTTCCTGGGGTTACAGCTGGTTCCTGGGGCTGCTCCATACCAGGGTGCTACAACAGGAGGATGGCAAAAGGGTTCAGAGGACAGCAGGGCATCTGAAAAGCTGGGACCGGGCTGCTGGGTACCTCTCTGTCTAAGTTGTGGCATTTTGCCCTTTGGGGTGCTGCTCTTGTATAAGAAGGGGGAAGACAATGCAGCAGCTCACTGAGGAGAGCACCTGCAGCATCCAAGGATGGCCAACACATTCTGCTCAAGAGGCCACTGCACATTAATGTCAGCAACACTGAAAAGAGGGAACAACTCTGCAAACAATTCATCTGTCACCTCCTGACTCATGGTCCTAAAAGCCTGGGGCAGACACTGTCCCCTGCCCACATTCCTGCTCCCCCCAGGGTAGGAAGCTGCTTTCCAGGGTGTGGGCAGGGAGGGAGGTGCAGGATCTGTGTGGACCCCAGGCCTGCTGCAGGGTGCCTGCCTGAGGCACTGGCAGTCTGTGAAGCTGGACCTCAGTCCACAAAATCACAGTGACCCCGAGATCCCAGATCACACTGGCCTCAGCCTTTGTCAGCATCTGCCTGTTCCTGCCTCTCCCTCAGCTCCTGCCTTCCAACAAAATCCCTGGATTTCATTGGCTTTCCTACAGCAAGGTGCTGCTTCACAGCAGTCTGGAGAAAACCTTAGAGCTCAAATCCTTCTGGATTTGTTTCTGCAACCAAGGTGTGCTGGGGAGACAAACCCCTGGGTCCTGCAGCCCAGTAAAGTGGAATAATAAGCATGGAGCAATCGTGGTCTAGTTGATGTGATTTCTCAGTTGCTGAGTCTAATTTTTCTTAGAATTTATTCAGGGTGGTGAGGCCCTGGCACAGGTTGCCCAGAGAAGCTGTGGCTGCCCCATCCCTGGAAGTGTCCAAGGCCAGGTTTTGGGCTTGGATCAGCCTGGGCCAGTGGAAGGTGTCCTGGGTGGAATGGGATGGTCCTTAAGCTTGCTTCAAATCCAAACCATTTTGTGATTCTATGACTTTACTGGTTGATGAGCCAACTTCTGGACAAGCTGAGGACACTGATGAACATGACAAAGACTGCTCAGACCAGCAATGACTCAAGCCCAGGTGTGGATGGAGCACTGTCACCTTGCTTGGCACTGCTGAGGTGGTACCAGGGCTTGCAGACACCAGCAGACACGGACACTCCACCTGCTGCCACAGCAGTCTGGCTGGAACCAGGATAAATCACAGCTCCTCAGAGGTGGGGTTTCGTTTTCAGAAGTAGGAGGATTGTTTGTTGGCAGGGACCGTGCCTGAACGACCAGAAAAATGTTGGGATCGGGTCCCATCACACCGGGATCCTTGCACAAGAGAGCTCAGCAGACACACAGCCCTCAGAGGTACAGGCCTGTGCATGATAAAATGTCCCCATCCTGGGAGGCTGAAGTGACTCAGCCAGCACAGTCAAAGGGCTGTTATTGCTGGAGGCAACTGTGCCTGGAGCCCATGCATGGGGATTAAAGACATTCCAACCTCTGCACGTTCCTTTTCCCTCCCAAAGGGAGCGTCTCTTGGATGGGCCACACCATTCCCTTTTTCTCAAAGCCATTTCTGCACAGCTCAGGGCTGGCCAAGAGCTAGGGGCTGTCTAGGGATTGCTGAAGTGTCCCAAGCCACCTCCAAACCTGCCATCCTGGGACAACTTGACTTTTCTGGTGATGTTATTTGATGTGTGCTCACACATCAGGTGAGTCAGCACCTGTCCTGGGCCTCAGGAGGTCCTGAGGTCACAGCTCAGGAGGAAAAGAGGAGGGGATGGTGAGGGTAAGTCCCATCCAGGGCATGTGGCATGTGCTGAACAAGGCCACTCCTGTCCAGCCTACCTGTTGATGGAGATGAACCATGGGCAGGGCTGGGGCAGGGTGTGCTGGGAGGGGGTCAGGCAGGGCTGAGTGCACACCCCAGGCTGTGCTGGGCAGTGCAGTGCTCAAACCCTGGGCAGTGCAGGGCAGTGCAGGGCAGTGCAGGGCAGTGCTGGGCAGTGCAGTGCTCACACCCTGAGCAGGGCAGGGGCAGAGCTGTGCTGGGCAGTGCTCATACCCTGGGCAGTGCTGGGCAATGCTGGGTAGTGCTGGGCAGTGCTGGGCAGTGCTGGGCAGTGATCACACCCCAGTCTGTGCAGGGCAGTGCTGGGCAGTGCTGGGCTATGCTGGGCAGTGCTGGGCAGTGCTCACACCCCAGGCTGTGCAGGCAGGTTGGGCAGTGCTCACACCCCAGGGCAATGCTGGGCAGTGCTGGGGAGGGCAGGGCAGAGCTGGGGAGTGCTCACATCCAAGTCTGTGCAGGACAGTGCTGAGCAGTGCTGGGCAGTGCAGGGCTCACACCCCGGCCAGTGCAGGACAGTGCTGGGGCAATGCTGGGCAGGGCACAGCTGTGCTGGGCAGTGCTGGGCAGTGCTCACACCCTGGGCAGTGCTGGGCAGTGCAGGGCTCACACCCTGGGCAGTGCAGGACAGTGCTGGGGCAATGCTGGGCAGGCCAGAGCTGTGCTGGGCAGTGCTGGGCAGTGCTCACACCCTGGGCAGTGCTGGGCAGTGCAGGGCTCACACCCTGGGCAGTGCTCACCCCCCAGGCTGTGCAGGCAGTGCTGGGGCAGCACAGGGTCTGCACACTCCCCCAGGCTGGTTGGGGCTTGCTGAGGAATGGAGTGCCAGGGTGGGCCTGCTGTGGGTGCAGGCTCTGCAGCCAGGAGGATGCACCCAGGCATTTTGCCCTCCACGGTTTGGGGGGAGGTTGTGGTTGCACTTGGAGTCTTTCCCTGTGGAGTTTGGTGTGGGATTCCTTCTTGGCTAGAGAGCCCTGCTGCTGCTGCAGCATGTTCAGCCAGGAGTCAGAGCAGGGGCACTCCTGGCTGTGCAGGGCAGCGTTTGGGGAGGGACACCTGAGCAAGGCTGGGATGTCTGGGAAGCTGTGGCAGCACAAGGCAGCCCATGGCCAGGTGGGATGGGACCTTCCTGGCTGATGGAGCTCCAGCCAGGACACCTGGAGATGAGAAGCATCCAGGCAGCTCATGAGGAGGTCTGGAAGGATGGAGAAGTTTCCAGTTTTCCAGATACTCTCATTAAGCAGCATATTCTGCCACCCTGGAAAGCTCCAAGGCTGGGAGAACATGGACCCAGGAGCTGATTTCGAAAGGGAAGGAGTTTGCAGAGGGGTCAAAACAGCCTGTGGAGTGGCTTCCAATGATGCTGGCAATGAAGCTTGCACTGAGGAGCATCAGCCCTGTGGAGAGGAGGTGGGTGCACCGTGCTGCAGAGCAGCCCCAGGAGAGCTGCACTCCAAAGTCTCTGCACAGGGCTGGACCTGCCAGTGCAGAAAACCCCTGAGCAGCAGCTCCTGCTGCTGAGCATCCCCCCTGTCAGTCTGCCCTGCCTGAGGGGTCTGAGAGGCCCCTTGCCCTTGGCTGGCTCCAGGCTCCATGCATGCAGATCCCAGCCCATCCCAGCAGATCTGGGGCACGGTGTTTGGCTGCAGTGGGGCAGCTCAGCTTGGCTCTTCCCGTGCTCCCTTCCAGGTCTCCACACACCTGCTTCCCTGGGTGTACCCCGGCATGGTTTCTGCACAGGCCTATCTCCATGGCCACTTTCCAGGTGGTTTTTGTGCAGTGAAGCAGCCAGAGGAGGCAGAGCCAAGAATCTGCTCCAGGTTCCAGAACTTCTGGGATTCACTCTGAGGGCAGGGAGAGACCATCTGCACAGGCGGGTTGGTGGAGGAATTCCCAGGGTGTTTCCCATCCTTTTTTAAACATAAACTGATTCTCTGGGAAGACTGGGAAAGCACCAGGCCCCTTGACAGCCCAAGAAGCATGTGAGAGTTTACTTGTGGACCTGCACATGATTGCAATTAGCCCTAGGGCTCTAGCACACTGAAATTAAACTAGGAAAATTGTTTCCATCCCCAGATATCAGCCTGCCTCCTCAGGGGACCCCCCTGCCACCAGAGGGAAGATCTTTGACCCTGCTGTGAGTCAGCTCCTGAATTGCCCACGTTTCAGTTGGTCGTGGCTGGGGGAGCCATTCCCAGCCTGTCACTTGTCAAACCTCAGCCAGCCTGGAACACAGCACCCATATCTACAAACACAACATTCTCAATATCCCTGTGGCCATCTACTCCAAAACCTGCTATTCCTCATGTTCACAAATGGAGATGATGTATTTCCTGACTCATTGCAGCAGCAGCTGGAGTGAGAGCCCATGGCAGCACCACATTGCACTGCAGACAGGCCAGGGGAAGCATCAGAGTCTTTGGAAAGTGAAATGCTCCCAGTGATGTGGGGTCTGGTAGTTCCCCTGCTTTGATGGAGCAGGAACTTTGTGAAATAAGAGGTTCATGGGTGGAGCAGTCACTGTGAGCATCCACCCTCCTCCCCTTGTCCTTGAAGGTCTGTGTCCATCCTCAGTCCCCTCTCCTCCAGGTTAAGTGACCTCATGTCGCAGACATCTTTTATGAAAAATCCTTTCCTTAGGATTTTTTCTCCTGAGAAGCTGAGAGGCCTCAAGAACAAAATGCAAACAATGGTTATCTGCTGCTGTGGAATGCAACAGATGGTTGTTTCTAATTAATGGCCAATCACAGTCAGATGGCTCAGACTCTCTGTCCAAGACAGAAACTTTGTTATTCATTCTTTTGATATTCTTAGCCAGCCTTCTGATGAAATCCTTTCTTCTATTATTTTAGTATAGTTTTCATATAATATATATCACAAAATAATAAATCAAGCCTTCTGAAACATGGAGTCAGATCCTTGTCTCTTCCCTCATCCTCAGATCCCTGTGAACACAACCTCATCTGATTCATTGTTCACCACCAGACCCCCAATCCTTCTCGCTGGGCTGCAGGACCCAGGACACCAGCACACCTGGGCTGCAGAAACAAATCCCTCTGCAGGAGCCCCCGAGGCTGTGCTGGTCCCTGTGGGACAGTTGCCCACCTGGATGAGGTTTCCATCCCAGGGGGCTGCAGAGAACCCAGGGGATCCATCCCTGGGGCTCCCAGGGCCCTTGCACAGCTGGGAAGGAGAAGCTCAGCCCATGGTTATGGAGCTGCAGGGCCCATTGCCAGCAGCCACACGTCCTGTGGGGTGCCAGCCATGGCAGAGGGTGCAGCAGCCTGGCAGCGTGCCCCCCGTGGGAAGGGGCTCTGTGTGCAGCAGAGGCAGCTCCTGGTGCTCGCTGCCCCCTGCCCTTGGCCTGAGCAGGGCCAGCAGGAGGGGAGAAGATGCCCAGGCAGGGGCAGAGGGAGATGAGAGGGGCAGGGTGCTGTGAGGGGCACAGCAGAGGAGCTGAGGGCGCAGGCAGCTGTGACTGCCAGAGTGCCAGAGGCTTGGAGTGGCCCTTGTGAGCACTGGGGCCCCCTGTGCTGCCCTGGGCCCAGCTGAGCACAGGAGCTGCAGGAGGGGACATGGCCGGGGGAGCCCCATCCATCCCACTCTTCTACCAGCCCTGCAATTTCTATTCTAGGCTCCCCAGAGGTGAGGATTTGGCATTTCCCCATCCTTCTGCCTGTTGTCATCTGCTGCTCTGCTGCTGCCTCGTGTCCTGCAGGGCAGGGCCCAGGTGGGACAGCGTGGCCTGGCCAGAGCCTGCCCAGCATCAGGAGGAGCAGAAGCATCACAGCTGGAGTCTCAGGGCATGGGGGTCCCAGCCCAGCAGCCCTTTGCTGGCCAACACCCCCAGGGAAGTTCAGTGTGAAGCCTGAAGGGTGATTTTCCCTCCCTGAGTCCTCTTCTGCTTTGATTTTCAGCAGAGCCAGAATGGTTAAGTATAAACTCAGTACTTTGCCTCTGCCTAGAGTGAGGAGACAGGACTTTCCTCCATGCTCTTGTCTTTCAATACCTGAGATCCCAGCCTCTCTCTGATCTTTCATGTCTCATGGACTCTTCATGTTCCCATCTCCAGATACCCTCTGGAGAAGGGAATATCTGTGTGGTTTTGGTGGAGATTAAAGTTCACTATCTCTGGTTTTGGTGGAGATTAAAGGGCCAAGCAAAGCACATGGCTGCAGGAATGGTTACACTGGCCCTAGGGGAGCAAGGATTTGGTCTGGCTGGGGAGCAGTGCACTGAGCACCCCATGCCCCATGAGATGCTGTCCTCTCCCAGTGTGGTGCACAGGACACTGACATAACTGCAGCCCACAGGACATGGACATAACTGGGGCCTGTCTGGTGCTCCCCAGTCCCCTGGAGCTCCCCAGTTCCCTGGCACACTTCTGTGTGCTGCACAAGGCACCAGTTTACACCAGTGTTCAGCTTTAAGGGTTGCACCCTTATCTCTGCAGTACCCACAGTGTCCATAACAACAACACCCTACAAATCACTGCACTCCCCCAGCAGCCCAAACTCCTCCCAATCCTTTAGGTTGAAATTGATATTTGCAGTCTCAGCTCCAGATCACAGGGAGATCTTGGTGGAGCCAGCTCAGCAGTGGACTCTGACCCTCAGCAGGCTTGGACGGGGTACAGAGAAGTGCAGCAAAGGGAAGAGGGAACTGAGCTGTGGCTGAGGAAGAGGATGAGGGTTTTTGGCCACTCTCAGGGCACAAGGAGCAGGGTGATCCAGCCCCATGGCCTCTCTCCAGGCTCCGCTCTCCAACCCAGGCCACAAGCAGACTGAGGGAATACACTCGTTCCCCCTGACTGCTGGAGAGATGGAGCAGATCCTGCTGAGCTGCTGCAGAGCCACCAGCCCCAGCCAGGTCACTGCTGAGGGACCTTACTCACAACCTGAAGGACCTTACTCACAACCTGAAGAAACACAAAAAGGCCTTCACCTGCCTTCTTCAGTACCTTGTGGTTTTCCTCAGTCTTCTCTCAGTAGAGAAATGAGTGAAGTCCCCAGCCTTGCCAAGAGCCCTTCCAATGTGATTAAGCTCAGGGCTCCCAAGATGTGTCCTGGCAACATTTCTAGACCTGTTCCAGCAATTCCCAGGGACCAGTCTGTCTCCATTGTGTCCCTCACTGCTGCCCTTACTCTTACAGTGACAGAGGAACAGATGGAGGTCAATGGCTGCGTTTCCTGGAGGGTGAGGGATCTGCCACTGCTTTCCCCCAAAGACCTCGCTCCAGTGGAGCCCACAGAAACACTGCAGAAAACAATCAGAGCATCTTCTGTAGTGAGAGGACATGGCAGTATCACATTCCACTGCAGACAGGCCAGGAGAACCATCAGAGTCTGGAAAGTGAAATGCTCCCAGTGATGTGGGGTCTGGTAGTGCCCCTGCTTTGATGGAGCAGGAACTTTGTGAAATAAGAGGTTCATGGGTAGAGCAGTCACTGTGAGCATCCACCCTCCTCCCCTGGTGGCTGGGTTACTGCTCTGCACACCCCTGGGGAAGGTTTGGGGTCAGGGAAGTGCCAGAGAACAACAGGGGCATTGAGACTGGACAAGGCCTCAGAGGTCCCTGAGTCCATCATGAACCCAGCACTGTGAGCTCCACCTTTACACCAAGCCCTGAGCAGGCACATGTCCCCCCATGCCAGAGGGACGTGACAGCCCAGATGCCACCCTGGGCACAGCCTGGCTGAGAGCAAGGCAGCTCATCCTGCAGCATGAGGACACCAACCACGGGTCTCACAGCACAGCCTGGAGCTTGCCATGCAACATTTCCAGGTGAAATGCCCCGATCCCTCACTCCTCAAGCTTCTCCATGCAACATTTCCAGGTGAAATGTCCCGATCCCTCACTCCTCAAGCTTCTCCATGCAACATTTCCAGGTGAAATGCCCTGATCCCTCACTCCTCAAGCTTCTCCATGCAACATTTCCAGGTGAAATGCCCTGATCCCTCACTCCTCAAGCTTCTCCATGCAACATTTCCAGGTGAAATGTCCCGATCCCTCACTCCTCAAGCTTCTCCATGCAACATTTCCAGGTGAAATGCCCTCATCCCTCACTCCTCAAGCTTCTCCATGCAACATTTCCAGATGAAATGCCCTGATCCCTAACACCTCAAGCTTTCCCCTTACCCCTCAAGCTTCCCCCTCACTCCTCAAGCTTCTCAGTGCAACATTTCCAGCTGGAAGTGCCCTGATCTGCCTCCTCTGCTGGCTCTGGTGAGCCTGTCCCTGCTGGTGCTGCCTGTGGCCCTGTCCTGAGGGAGGAGGGCAGAGCTCACCCTCCCCTCCCCATGGAGCTGTGGGCTCTGAAGGGAGGCACTGCTCCAATAAAGCTGCATTTGCCCTTACCCAGGCCTGACACAAACAGAATTGATCAAAAGCACCTTGAAAAGCTCCCGTCCCCAGAGCAGAAGGCTCCTCTTGTTGAAATTGGGTGGGAGAGCTGCGGTTTTTCCTCAGTTCCTTTGATTTGTTGCCTAATGCAGGGGATGGATAAATCTCTAAGCCCTGAGATTTAGGGCAGGATTCATACTTTACATCTTCAGAAGACGTAGTAAACAGCCTTATACTCTCTAATCCTGGAGCAGGTTTGTACCTGCTCTCTCTGCATAAACTGGACCAGCTACAACAATTTCACATTGTGGCTGAGTTCAAAACATCCCCTTGGGGATGAAATGTTTATTGCAGAAGATTTTTAAGATGGTTCCTCAGGGAGAAAGAGACTCCTCAACATCCTGCACAGACCCTGAGGGCTCTCACATGGACACAAGAACAGAGTGACTCCATGAGCAATGGGACACCTTAGGGAGGTGTGAGTGTAGGTGCCACAGCAGAGCCAGCTCAGCTGAGTGGGGATTCCAAAGTTTCCAGAGATTTGTCCCTCAGACCTTCCCCACTGGGCAGCAGGGGTGGGTGCTGCCTGCAGTGCCATTTATTGAGCAGGGTTAGCCTGCAATGACCTTTATTGAGCAGGGTTAGCCTGCAGTGACATTTATTAAGCAGGGTTAGCCTGCAGTGCCATTTATTGAGCAGGGTTAGCCTGCAGTGCCATTTATTGAGCAGGGTTAGCCTGCAGTGACATTTATTGGGCAGGGTTAGCAGATCCCTGATGGCTGCAGAGCTCCAGGGTCAAGCTGCCTCCATGGGGGCAGGCTTGGATCCCTCAGGTCACACTGCCCAAGGATTCCACCTTCCCCAGGTCACTCCAGAGGCCTGCAGAGGCCTCCTGCGCTGTGAAGGGGTTTGTGGTGAGGGCAGCTGACCTGGACAGAGCACGGGCCCCTTTCCCAGGTACCTGGATCTTTGAGTTGCTCCAACCCAGCCCAGGCACAGCAGCAGAGCAGAAGGGACCAGTTTGGGGTCTGGACTCCACATCTGGGGGACACCACTTGAGGGGGGTTTGGTGAGTTTTATGCAAAATGTGAACCTCTGCAGATTCTCCCAGGGCACATTGTGGGCACACCGTGCCCTGGGGGGACCTGCTCAGTCAGTGGGGTGGGACACAGCTCCTCACTGGGGGGGACACAGCTCCTCACTGGGGGGGACACAGCTCCTCATTGGGGTGGGACACAGCTCCTCACTGGGGGGGACACAGCTCCTCACTGGGGGGGACACAGCTCCTCATTGGGGTGGGACACAGCTCCTCACTGGGGGGGACACAGCTCCTCACTGGGGGGGACACAGCTCCTCATTGGGGTGGGACACAGCTCCTCATTGGGGTGGGACACAGCTCCTCACTGGGGGGGACACAGCTCCTCACTGGGGTGGGACACAGCTCCTCATTGAGGGGGGACACAGCTCCTCATTGGGGGGGACACAGCTCCTCATTGAGGGGGGACACAGCTCCTCACTGGGGGGGACACAGCTCCCCATTGGGGGGGACACAGATCCTCATTGGGGGGGACACAGCTCCCCATTGGGGGGGACACAGATCCTCATTGGGGGGGACACAGCTCCCCAGTGAGGGGGTACACAGCTCCCCATTGGGGGGGACACAGATCCTCATTGGGGGGGACACAGCTCCCCATTGGGGGGGACACAGATCCTCATTGGGGGGGACACAGCTCCCCATTGGGGGGGACACAGCTCCCCATTGGGGGGGACACAGCTCCCCAGTGAGGGGGTACACAGCTCCTCATTGGGGTGGGACACAGCTCCCATTGAGGGGGGACAGCTTCCCAGTCACCAAGGGCAGGTTTGCCAGGATGGGTTGAACACCTGACCCCACACCTTGAAGCTTTGCATCCCTCAGGATGGCTGCAGGTCCCTGCTCATGGCCAGGGGCTGGGGAGGGGCAGGGACAGGGATTGCTCTGCAGAGACAAACCAGTTACTTACAGGATCTTCAGGCTGTAGAGGCCAGAGAAAGCTTCCCCAGGGATCCTGGAGATCTGGTTTCCAGAGAGGCGCCTGCAGTGGAAAGAAGAGGCAGTCATGTGTCAGCGTCCCTGTGGTGACATTCCCTGTCTGCAGAGGCCTCATAACCCCTCCATCCTGCACTGTCCCCTCCAGGGGAGGCTACAGCACCTGCAAGCTGAGCCACAACCCTGAGCTGGGCATCATCCCCTCACACTGCCTGAGGAACAGCAAAGGAAATCCCAGCTCTGCCAGACCTGAATCCAGCATTTTCAACATCCAGAGACAGCTCATGGCTCAAACCCATTTCCTGGATAGACACAGGTCCCCAGCACAGAAATTACAGCACAGCCCACAAACCCTGCTCCATGCCAGGCCTTGGCAGAGAGACTGGAGCAGGGCAGAGCTGTTTCTGCTCATGGATTTAGGACTGTCCCTAAATCCTGGCTGGTGAATGAGGGCCAAGGGATGGGAGAGGAAGCAAAGAGCAGCATCACAATGGGAAATGGGACATATCTGGGACATAGAGCAAAGAGCAGGAGAGAACATTCAGAACTTACTGAAAGAATTTATTGAAGGAAACCTGTGGGATTTGCCATTGTACAGCTTCACCTGATCTTAGAACTCAAAATTTAACAAGGCCCAGGGCAGGCTGGGGAATTAAAAGGTATTTGCATTTTTCACTGCCATTAGAAACTGGATCACTGTTACCATCAGGACTATGGTGGGGGCATGTGGTTGAGCCAGGATTGAAGTCCAGGACTTCTGAATCTAGGCTTGACCTAGAGGAGAGGTGACTTTTCTCTTTCTCCTCCTGTTTCGCCCATGAGGACAAATATGGATGAAGTCCCAGCACCCATCAGCCAGAAATCACAAAGAAGGGTTCAACAACCTGATTAAGACCCTAAATTGCCACTAAAATTGGGCAAGAAACTTGTCTACTTGACTTGGAGTGGAATGTTGCATCTCCAAAACAGAGACAGTGAACATCATTTGTGACCAGGCTCATCTTCACTCTCACAGAAAGTCCAAACCAGGCCCAAGAGGTTGAGCACAGACCTGGCAAAGGTATTTATTAAAGTTTTGTTTCTTTTTAGGCATTTTGTAGGGGAAGGAGACAGGCGTGGAGGCTGAGCAGTGCAATCCTGGCGGGAAGCAGAGAGCAGGGGAACTCGTGGGTTCTCTAGCTGCTCACAGTGACCCTGAGATGTGTTGGAAAGTCTCTTTTCCCAGCCCAGTGGTTGAAGAAGGAGTCAGAACTCTTAATTTCTCAGTCTCAAGGTTGTTTATTGTATCTTATCTATAAAATTCTTTCTCCTGTCCAGTTGAGGTCTGTTCAGCAAGACAGACAGAGGCACTCTGCCTGCCCCAGGGCAGTGTTATCTTTTTATACTAAAAACTACGTGTACAATATTTACAATTACTTTCCAATACCTATCACCTATGTTAGACACTGAGCTTCTACCCTAAACCAATCTAAAAGAGCCACCATCACAGCAGAAGATGGAGGCCAAGAAGAAGAAGAAGAAAGTCTGGACACACCCAGATCCCTCCATCTTGCCCCCTGAACCCCCATTCTAAAAACCCAAAAAAATCTATTTTTTCACTCTGTGATAAGTTCACTATCATTCTACTTAAACTGTCGTAATTTCATTCTACTTAAACTGTTGTAATTCTTCATCTAAGGTTGGTAATTGTTTTTTCCAAGGGCTAAATCAAAGGCACAGGGGTCTTGGGCTCTGTGCCAAGGTCTCTGAGCCCCATGGGCAGGGGCTGGAGTCCTCCAGGGCAGCCAGAGGGATTTCCTGGCTTCTGACAGGGAACCAGGGCTCTGCAGAGGTCACCAAGGGGACCATGGTGTTCTGGGCAGCCAGGCTCACCTGTGGCAGAGCCCGTGTGTGGGTGCCTGAGCTCTCCCTCCCCTCGGGAATCTGGAGAAAATCTCTCCCATAATGAGGCCTCTGACAGCATAAACAGCACAGGGTCGTCTCTTTAATGTGTGAGAGCAGGTTGGAACCTGCCTCCTGCAGCACATGATCTGCCTGGCAGGCTGGGCTATTTGTCACTTAGGGGCTATGATTTGGGGTAATTGCTGCTTTTGATTGCTGATTTCCACATGGGAGGGAGGGAGTGCTGTCCGGGAGGCTGCAGTGCTTGCCTGGAGGGGAGGTGTTCCTGCACGGCATCCTCAGCCTGCTCCTGCATCCTCCTCTCCTCCCTGGCTGTCTGTCCTCACCTCCCTGCAGCTCCGGGCTGCTCACACCTACTCCGGGCTCAAAGTGCCTCTCTGCTCACTTCCCTGGGTGTGTTTGTGTGTTTGCCAGGTCCCTGAATGGATCTGGGACCTCCAAGATTAGCAGCCTGCTCCTGCATCCTCCTCTCCTCCCTGGCTGTCTGTCCTCACCTCCCTGCAGCTCCGGGCCGCTCACACCTACTCCGGGCTCAAAGTGCCTCTTCTGGCAGCTTCATCCTCTCTGCTCACTTCCCTGGGTGTGTTTGAGTGTTTGCCAGGTCCCTGAATGGATCTGGGATCTGGGATTAGCAGGAGAGGAATGTGAAGCTTAAATGGAGCCCCAGCTGGGGCTGCTGGCCTCAGAGGGTGCTGGGGAGCCCCAGATGCTGGTGGGACACGTGCAGAGCCAGCTGGTGGCACCTCAGCTCTGTGGGTAACACAGAACATAAGGGGGAAATGACTGTGTTGTTTTGAAGCAGATGCCCTGTTTTCACTGGGTGAAATTAGAGGTTTCACAGGTGACTTTAGAGGCCCAAAGCATCCCCAGGCCCAGATAAGGCCCCATGCCTCACTGTTGCTGCAGATGTTTCTGTCCTTGGCCGTGTTGCACCAGACTGTGCCTTGTCCCTGGCTCATCTCTGGTCTCTGGCTCTTCTCTCCATGCCTTTTCCTCCTCCCTGCCCCTGAGGCAGCCCAGCTCCTCTCCCCAGGGTTAGGGGTCCATGCCAGGCCAGGGGCAGGCCCAAAGGGAGGCACCAACCACAACCACTTCTCTGAACTCTCCTCCCAAGGCCATTGACAGTGTCACGGAGGTCCAAGATGGGGTCTGCCCACTTCTGTGCACGGACTGGGAGGTGGGACATGTCTGTGTTTGTGCACACAGGCTGAGTTTTCCCTTTCCTAGAGGGCTGCATGGCTGGGTGTGCACACAGGGTCTGGAGGTGTGGGGTTTGGAGGTTTGCTAGACCTCCAGGACAGGTGCTGATGCTGCTGGGGGTGTTCCAGGTGTTCCAGGTGTTCCAGGCAGAGGAGCACGGCTGGGCCACCTCTCTGAGAGCAGATCAGGAAGGGGTGAGCCTTTTGGGGTGTCCTGCCAAGGGTGACCCCTGGAAACGTGTCATAGAACCACAGGAGAGTTTAAGCTGGAAGAGACCTTAAAGCTCATCTCATTCCACCCCCTGCCATGGGCAGGGACATCTTCCACTGTCCCAAGGTGCTCCAAGCCCTGTCCAGCCAGGCTTTGGATACCAGGGATGGGGCAGCCACAGCTTCTCTGGGCACCCTGTGCCAGGACGTCACCACCCTCACAGCCAAAATTTCCTTCCCAACATCCCATCTAACCCTGGCCTCTGGCTGTGGAAGCCATTCCCTGTGTCCTGTCCCACCAGGCCCTTGTCCCCAGTCCCTCTCCACCTCTCCTGGAGCCCCTTTAGGCCCTGGCAGGGGCTCTGAGCTCTCCCTGGAGCTGTCCCTTCTCCAGGTGAGCACCCCCAGCTCTCCCAGCCTGGCTCCAGAGCCAAGGGGCTCCAGGCCCTGGAGCCTCTTCTTGATCATCCTTTGCTTCCATGCCATTAACTCCTGTGCCAGTTCATGTCAGAGACCCAAGACGTAAAAATCTTCTTGTGTGTGACCCTTCCTCTGTCCATGGTCACTTGGCACTCTTCCAAGTGCTTGGTTCCCTCTGTCCCTCTCACTCAGACTCTCAGAAATTCCCCTGCTTGGCAGACAGGCACCCATTGAATATATCTGCAGAATTCAGATCCCACAGGAAACGCAGTGAAATGGTTCTTTCCTTTCCATTTAAAATGGAACAATAACATTTGAAGTGATGCTGCCAGTGTGACATCCCCTGAGACAGCTCCTAATTCACTCCTTCTGTGGAGGAGCTTGGGTGAATAACCCTACCAAGGAGGACAGAAAGGCACTGCCTTTGCCCTAAGCACAGGGAAGAGGAGCTGTTCTTGCAGGGCTGAAATTCTGAAATTCCACATGGGCTCAGCTCTAGGCCTGCTCAGGGCTCTTTTTAGGACAGACCTAATTCAGTGCTATGTCCTGCTCTCCTAAAGTTTACACTGTGACATGGGGTTGGGAGAAAGAGAAAGCTCTGGATTTTAAAAGTGGCTGATAGAAGGGGCAGGTAGAAGGGGAGGGTGACAGCTGGATGTGGCTGGCTTGCTTCAGAGAGCTCGTGGTGGATTTTAGATCCTGCCCCCCCGCCTCCCCTTCCACCACTCCCGTGATTTCTGGGAACATTCCTCCAGGCTTTGATCTGCATTCCCAATACACTCCAAGTTGGAACAAACTCATGGTTTACCACTGTATGGTTGCTGCTGTTCAGTTACCACGGGCTCAACCCTCCTGTATCTTGGGCTTCTTGGTCATGCTACAACTTCCATGGCACGCCCGAAGGCTGTGCTGGGCAAGATGGCTCATGTCAGGTGCTCAGGCAGCTCAGGGATGCTCTTATCACTCACATTAGGAGGCAGGAACGTTGCCCATTGGCAGGACAGGACAAACATGTGTGTCCATATCCCAGTGAAATTCTCCCCTTGCCAAACTTCTATTGAGCGTGTCGGCCGCCCCTTTGATCTCCTACTCGGGGTGGTTTCTCAAGCGCTCACCCTCTCGAGGCAGTGTGCCCAGACACTCCATGCTCCTGCCTAAACTGTGTCATCCTGCCAAGCCTGGGCCTTCCCCTGGGCACACAGGGGACCACAGGCCCCGTGTCATGCCTGAGTTTGTTCTTGTGCTGGTGCAAAGCAGGAATGAAGCCAATTAAGTCAACAAGTGAAAACATGGTGCATTTGAGGAAAGGGCCAGGCCTGGACTCTTCCTTCTCACACAGGAATCTGCAGCTGGTCCTAGTCTGGTATCTCCTGAAGATGCCTCTAATGTGGTCTGTGCTGTCTCACTCCATCCCTGAGGAGAAGACTGTGCCTGTTTGCAGCCCTGCTCGCTGTACCCCCCTCAATGCCTGTTCCAACTCGATAGATTGATTGCATTTGTTCTTTTGTTTATGGTCCTCAAGCCAGTTTTCAACCCACATGAATGCTCATATGCAAGCCAGTTTGCATTCATTTGCCAAGTAATATTAGTAAGACACAGCCCCTTAATGAACAGGACAGTGAAGACTTTCACTCCATCTCTTTATGTTATAAACTGCAAAGGTTTTCTGTTTGTTCCCTCCAAACTTTCAGAGCAGTTTTCACTTTTGACTTTACTTTTGGTGCCCCACTTGGGGTACCCCAGAACATGGTTAGTCATATGGAAAGCAGTTTTCAGGAAAACTGGGGCCAGCTATCCCACCTAGCAAGGATTTTCAGTTGCTGAACACTCTCCCTGGTCTAAATGGAGTAGAAATAAAATGGAAATCTCTAAATTTCCAAAACGTTTTGAATTTGTTTTGGGCAGCTGCAATATTTTGGCCTCATTGGTCAGTGTTCATGATAGACAACCCCTTAGAAGCCCTTCTCTCCTGTCCTCACCTGCACCTTGGCCAGTGCTAAGGACAGTCCTCACCCCATGCACAGGGATGAGCTTTGGGAGGCTTCATCAGAGGAATTATCCTTTAACTCTCTCTGTGCTTTTGCTCACCCACTGAACTGATGAGCTGCCCCATCCTCTGCCAAGGACTGGTGCCAGCCAGGAGGACAGAAAGTCCTGGATCAACCAGAGCTGGTCTCCTTTTTTGCCAACGAGTTGTGCCCTGGTGCCTTCTCTGCATAGGAGCTGTGCAGAATCCTGGGGGGACCACAGAGGCCAAGAATTCAGAGCTGCAGCTCTTTAGCTACGGCCACCTGGAAATGGAGAGCTGTGCCAGGCAAGGTGACTACCAAGGGAGCAGTGATTCTGCCTCCAAATCTCAGCATGGCAAAACAATTTCATGGCCCTACCAGTGTTTGTGTCTCCATGAGAGACCTGTCCAGCCTGACGTGTCATGGAAACCCACCACAGCTGCTGTCTCAGGAGTCCCCTACTTCAGACACTGCACTGCTCCAGAAGCAGCTTCTCAGCCCAGTGCCAGCCCATGTGAGCATTGCCCAGGAATGCCAGCCCTGCTGCCACGGAGGAGCTGTCACTCCCAGAGGAGCCATGCCCCACTACAGTGCTGCCTCCTCCAGGAGTGACATTGCCTTGGAGTGAGACCTTGTGCTGAACAATCCCCCCAAAGTGGATGTTCCAGATGCCTGGAGGCTGATGGGGGGCTGGGAGTGCTCCAACAACAGGCAAGGGCAGCCAAGAGCAGCACTGGTGCCCCATAAGCTGTGATGGCTCCATTGGACCACATGGGAAGGGGAGTGAGAGGGGGGTTCCCTCACAGGTACAAGGCAGGAGAAGAGGGCTGCTGCATTCACATTACAGCATGCATGCCTGCATGTCCTAGGGTAACATTATGATGCTTGTATCCCCATTTGTGTGTTCTGTTTATGCTGGATATCATGTTCTGTGCCTTCAAGACTGGCTCTGAAGAGTGAATGTTTTGTTTTGGTTTTGCTACCAGCTGCTCCCCCATGGCTGGTGGGACACACAGACGGGGCAGTACATGGTGCTGCTTTTGCTTTTTGCTTTGCTTTTCGCTTTGCTCTTGCTTCTGCTTTGCTCCTGCTTCGCTCTCGCTTTTTGCTTCTGCTCATTAGTTAGTAGCTAAGCAGTCCAAATTTTTTCCTGGACTATTTCTCCTTTCCCTTTTTTTTGGATCTACTTGAACCTGCTCCGGACTGGGACCTGGGAAACACCGAGAGTTTGCACCTTGTGGCCTAGCGGGGCCTGCTCTGGGCAGCAGCCATTCCCAATGCTGGAGGGACTGATAACAGAGTGACCACCCCCAAGAGAGACCTTCTGAATTTGTCATCTTTTTCAGAGCGGTGAAAGAGTCGTGTCATCTGGTATTGTTCATTTTGTGTGCTGGGGGGTGCTTTGCCTGTTAAATAAACAGGTTCTTTCCACTTGTCTCCAAGGAATCCTTCCCAACCTGATTGGGTGGAGGGACTGTGTGGCTTTGCTTTCTGGAGGGGCCCCCTTTTGGAGCTTTTCTCCCAAATTTGCCCTAAACCAGGACTCTGCATTTTATTTCATTTTGCTTTCGTGCCGTTTCTTGGTCCCTGGGCTGGCAGAGCAGGCGGCGGGTGCTGAGCGCGGTGCTGAGCCTGCTCCCCATGCCGGTGAGTCCCTCTGCCCCCGGGGCCCGAGAACAGGCAGGTGAAAGAGCCAGTGGCTGGGAAGGGGTCTGATCTTGCCGCTGTGCCCTGAAGCAAGAGGTGAATGGCAATGAACACCTGCCTTTGGCTGCAGTTTCCCTTCTTGGCACTGAGCGCTCGCGCTTGGATTCAAAGCGCGGTAACAAAGCCCTTGCCGGCGAACACATTTCAACATGTTATTATTCCCAGGCCGGCTTTCAAGATCTCTTTCTATTCCTTCTGTACTGATTGCTCTTGTTTCTCTTGGCTCCCAGCTCTGGCTTTTCAGGCTTCATTAACTGGAATTTATTAGCAACTTTAAACAATCTTCCTGCTGCCAAAAAGAGAGAAAGAAAAGAAGAAGGGAGGAAAAAAAGGGAAAGAAACAAAGAGGAGACATACTAAACTCTGGGCTGTTCCCTGCCTGTGTGAGGCCCAGCTCTGAACACCTCTATCTGTGCAGGTTTTCTTTGGAGGGAAAGTCTGGTGAATGCCTGGGCTGGGACTGTGCCTGCCTGTGCAGCCTCTCCTGTCTCTGGAGGGGAGGCTGGGGGCCAGAGGGGAGCACAGCCACTGAGGCCCCTCTCCCACTCCTCTTCAAAGGCAGCTGAGTCTGGAGGATCTGGTCTCTGGGCATCTCCTGAGTATGAGACCTAATTGCACTCACAACACCCTCCTGGGCAGCTCTCAGTAAATACAAATGGCCCACAGGGCACACCTGAGGGCCTGCTCTCATTGCTGGACAATGAAGCTCTGGCAGTGAAAATTACTTCACCAGAGCACACAGGGAGTGAGCTGGAGCAGTCCCTGTGCCCTCATCTGTGCCCTAACCACAGCATCCCCCCGATGCCATCAGGACATGTTTGGTGTCCAGAGCAGAGAGGAGCCAGTGCAGAAATGCCCTGTGGGACACAGCCTGTCTGGGTGTCATGGGTGGCACCCGTGGGTGATGGCTCTGCTGTCCTCAGGACCCTCATGTGCCACCCTGCTCTGGTTTTTTCCTCACAGGCCTCCACCCAGTGTGCAGAGGACTAATGTGCTCAGGTGGGTCCACAGTCTGGATTTGCAGGCTCCACAGCAGTGAAACCTGGCATGTTTTGTCCTTGTTGTCCATGGGACACATGGGCTTCATCCACCCATTTTTGCAGCTGTCTTTTCCTTTTCACATTATTCTTTTCCCTCAGCTGAATCCCAGCTCCATGCACAAGCTCAGCCATGAGTCCAGCTGATGTCTGACTTCTGGGAAACTTCACTTGCATGAGGAGCCTGGGGTGGTGCTAAAATAGAGGAACAGAAGGAGGAGAAGTGGTGAAGGGTGTGAAACACCAGCTCTCCTCCACGGGACCCTGGGGTACTGGGGCTAAATTTAAAGAGAGAGAAGATGGAATCAGAGAATCAGCAGGAGAGGAGAACCATGAGGAGGAGCCAGAGGAACCTGGGCTTTCTCTGCCTGTTGAAGAAGATAAGGGTTATAGATCAAGGACAAGATGTCAAGAGTTCCTGGGATGTTTCTGAGCATTAGGTCATTTCATAGAATCTTGAAAAGGAGATTTGAAATTCTGGGTTGAAATTGGCAAATTTTTTGCTGAGGAACCTCTGATTTTTTCATAAGATTCAAGCACCTAAGGTATCTTTGGCAATAAAGCAAATATAATTTGAAATACCATTTCCTTTTAGGGCTTTACCCAAAGTAAAAGACTAAATGTTAAGAAGTAACCTGAAGACGAAACAATTTTTTCTCTCTCGGGTTAAAAGAAATTTTTGGGGTTGACCAAAGCCCCAGAACATCAGTTTTGGTTCACCTTGAACTGAATTTTGTAAATTTTGTCTTTGATTGCTCCAGCCTGTCACTCGTCTGGTTTATCCAGGAGATAATAGGGAACATAAAGCTGTAGATATTGAACTATTGAGAGCATTCAAAGGAGGGCAGTGAGGATGAGGAAGGGCCTGCAGGGGAAGTTGTGTGAGGAGCATCTGGGCCCACCTGTTCTGTTCAGCCCCCAGAGAAGAGGAAGAGGGGCAGGCACTGATCTCTCTGTGAGCCGTGACAGGACCCAAGGGATTGGCCTGATAATGTGTCAGGGCAGGGAATTGGTCATGGCTCCAGGCCTGACAGAGTTCAAAAGGCATTTGGACCAAGGTGACTCTAGGGGATGGTGCTATATAGGGCTGGGGGTTGGACTTGATGATCTTTGTGGGTCCCTTCCAGCTCAGACCATTCTGTGCCTTAGGGACTCTGTGTAGAAGGCAGACTGGGGCCATAAAGCCACCCAAAATCTCTGGGGGTGAGAAACCTGCTGAAGGCTTTCCATCTACCTGAACACAGGCACCTGCAGCCAGGATGAGCTGCAGCAGAGTCCTCCTCATTGTCAGCCCTTCCCTGCTGGAAGGGGACAGGCAGGGAGGGCTCCTTCCTGCCCAGGAGACACTGGGATGGTGGGTTTGGGGTACCTGGGCTGTCCCTCAGTGCTCAGCAGGGCTTGCTGCTCTTCACTCCCTTGGCATGTCCCAGCTCTGCCATGGGGGTGAAGACAAAGGGCTTGGGCTGCTATGTGTCACCCTGGGAATGTGTCCCAGGCAGATGAAATCAGCAGAGATCTGAGCTGTGAAACCTGAACAAACTTCCCTTGAGGATGTCTAAACAAGCAGGATTTGTTTGCTTGATTCTTATGCATGTCCTGGCACAGAGGGGGATCCCAGCCTGAATGTCCTGGTCCTGATGTAATGTTGTGGGATGAAAATTTGGTGAAGATATAAATGAAAAGAGCAGGGAAAATGCCAGGCAAGTTGCATTATTGGTCAATGACAACCCTATGAATGCTGAACAAACTGTCCCTGTCTAGCTGTTGTTGTTGAATCACTTTTAATTTGCCATAATATATAAAATCCTTCCTTGCTTGATTTCATATAAATTACTTGATTTCCATAAATAGGATTACTATCTTACTGCTATCAAATTCAAGCAGGCACTTTGCTATGCACAGGTATATGATGCTGCAGTTTGCATTTCTTCCTTTAATTGTGATGTCAATCCTTTCCAAAGGGAGACTTGTGACACACTGGACCTCCAGTAAAATATTATCTAACAACTTCCAACTATTTTTTCAGATTTTCCTCTTTAAATTTTTCCCCTTTGCCTCTTTCATTCATAATTATTTTTGGCTGTGAAAAGCTGGCTCTTTTGGAACCTATGAATATTTATTCCTTGCTGGTTGAGGCTGCTCTGTTTGTACATGATGTAACCAGGACACGGTTGCTCGCAGCAAGACAACTGCTAATTGTACACAGAGGAGTCTGGGTGTGTGAAAAGCCTCAGCACCCCCAGTGAAGGTGCTGGGCGCCCACATTTCAACATGCAAGTTGATAAAATGAAAGGAGAAAGGCTGCAAGATGGGTGCAAGGTGCTGAAGAACCCACTTCTGTGGGCAGCTCTGGCTCCAAAGTATTTTTGATCCAAAACAGGATCAAAAATGTTTCCTTGTCAGCCTGTGAATGCCTGCTGGGGAGGGTGCCTGGGGTGGCTGGGTCCTTACAATTCCAAAGAATTTGAAATACAGACAGATGGTGATCAGTTACAAGACCATTTGAAGTAAAAACCTGTAATATAAAATCACAGAATCCTGCAATGATTTGGATTTGGAGAGACCTTAAAGATCATCTCATTCCACCCCTGCCATGGACAGGAACAGCTTCCACCAGCCCAAGCCCCATCCAACCTGGCCCTGGACACTTCCAAGGATTCAGAGGCAGCCACAACTTCTCTGGGCACCTTTGTGCCAGGATCTCACAGGTGTTAGGGTGATATCTGTAATTCTGACATTTTGGAAAATACCATTGATGAAATGCCAGTGTTGTGCCTTGTGGTGGCAGCAAGATCTGATTCAGAGAAGTGAAAGTTGTTTCATTGAGGCAGATTAAGTTGCAGTAACTGTTATATACACAGTAAGTTCACAACACACATCAAATGAAGCATTAATATTAGGATTTCATGAATACAATTACAGTGTTTTGAAGAAATTGTGTTTTCCAACAGAAGCTGTTGTGTTGAAAGTATCAACAGCATGAGAATAACACCTGGAGGTATTTCTCATGGTCAAGTGGAGTAAGACCATACAGGTGCAATTTACTAATGCAGAAATGGTCAACCTCAACATTCTGCCCCCTGGCCTCCCATTTTTGGGGCTCACAAAGGATTCCAGTGGTTTCTTGTGCTGCTGGTTAATTTTCACACTTTCAGAAGTGGGGCCACTCCTTCACTGACACACAGCCACATGCTGATCCCCAGGACTGAGGCTGCTGCTGTGTCTGAGTGTGTCTGCTCAGACCTCAGTGCACACTACTGGGACACCTCAGCCTCTGGGGGAAGCTTTTTGGATTTCAGTTTTGCAGGGTGGCTCTGTGTGACATCCCTGGGGGGCTGAGTGTGACATCCCCGAGGACACAGGGACTGCGTGTGGCATCCCTGAGGGAGGCATGTGACATCCTTGGGGGCTCTGTGTGACACCCCTGAGGGACTGAGTATGACACCCCTGGGGGCTGCGTGTGACATCCTCGAGGGCTCAGTGTGACACCCCTGGGGTCAGTGTGCAACATCCCTGAGGGCTCAGTGTGACACCCCTGGGAACTCTGTGTGACACCCTTGAGGGACCCTGTGAAGCACCCAGGGGCTCCTGTGTCTCTGGGCTGCAGGAGGCTGTGAGGGGGACCCTGGCTGCTGAAGGGTGAGTGAAACTCTCTGATTGCTGGCTCTGCTCCAGGCTACAGTGTTGATTTTTGAATGAGAGATTAGGTCCTCTTTTATTTTGGCTTTTGGCCCCACCTCAACCTGAAGGTGACGACCTCAGCGAAACCCCTAAGCTGGAGCAGCAAACAAACCCTGTCCCAGCACAGGCTGCTCCCAGCTCAGCCTGCAGCTGCAGGAGCAGCACTGGAGGCTGTGGCCAGTGCTGGAGGAGCCTGTGCAGTGTCCCCCCAGCCCCACACCCCCTGCCCATGCAGCACCCCATACTCACAGCTCCTCCAGGAAGCGCAGGTGCCGGAGCGCGCGGGGCTGCAGCTGGCTGATGTTGTTCATGCTCAGGTCTCTGGCAGGAAGCAAACACAGAGGTTTCTGATCAGTAGCTTGCACAGAAAACCCCAGTGCCAGGCTCTGGGTCCCCTCTGTGCTAAGTGGGAGGGTGAGAAGCCTCTGCAAGCAGCATTTCAGCATTAGCAGCTGATCACAGCCCGGGCTCTGCCTGCAGAGGGATGGATGGAGAGGAGTAGCCAGAGAGAGCTGGCTCCTTCAGGGTGGTCTGCCTCAGCTCCTCCAAGTTATGAAGCAAGTTAGGACATTTCCCAGCAGCATCAGCAGCCCTGCTGTCTCACAAGTTTTGGAGAGTGAACAGGAAGCCCCGTGACACTGGAAAGGACAACTTGTCCCTGAGCCCAGGAGCATCTCTCTGTCACCATGGCCGTGCCAGCCCCCACAGGGAGATTTTCCAGTGTGTGGACAGACATGTGCTTTTGAGGAGCCAGCAGCCCATGAGAGAAGGGGACTGCCACTGGACTGCCTTTCTCTACACTGTACAAACTAGAGAAGCACACCAGGACTGAGGGGCAGAGCTTGGCTCTGTGGGTGACAAACTGAGGTCAGCAGGTGGAAGGAACCTGGCTGATTGTGCTTGTCTCACTCTGCCATCTCCAGCTAAAGGCTCATCTCCTCTGCCTGGCTTCCAGAGAGCCTCTGGAGGAGGCTGTGCTGGTACCCAGTCCAGGGTGGTTCTGAAGCCCTCTGCATGTTACAGTCACTGTGAGCTGCCTGAGCAGAGCTCTCCCCATCTCAGGCTGTGAGAGCAGCTGAGTCTGTCCCAGGTGATTCAATGCACAAGCTGGTATGTGGGGAAAACAAGGATATTTCCAGCTGTTCTTGGGGTCTATGCACAAGCTGGTATGTGGGGAAAACAAGGATATTTCCAGGCTGTTCTTGGGGTCAATGCACAAGCTGGTATCTGGGGAAAACAAGGATATTTCCAGGCTGTTCTTGGGGTCAATGCACAAGCTGGTATCTGGGGAAAACAAGGACCTTTCCAGCTGTTCTTGGGGTCTGATAGCTGCAACCCTGCCCTCATGAGCAGCTGCACATGATGAAACCCACACTGCTCACCCCAGCCTAGAGCAGGCTGTGTCCAGGTGAGCAAGGGAGCACTGACCCTTAAAGCTGAGGTAAGATGAGGCAGAATTAAAAGCTGGGGTGGTTAAACCCGATGGGAATAGATGGAGAATATCCTCTGGTGAGCAAAGCAATGTGGGCAGTGTCTCTGGGTGCTGGAGAGCCCTGTGGGAGGCAGAGGGGCTGCTCTTTGTCACTGGGCACAGGCAGGGCACAGCTCCTCAGCTCCTCCTGGCACTGAACACAGCACAGCCTGATGGGTGTGATGGGAAAATGAGCAGAAACAACAACAAAATAAAAGCAATTTATTTACTCTTTCCTTCTGTGAGCCTCACACACTTGTGAGCCTGAGGAAGGGCTTCCCTGCACTCCCAGGGGCACTGGGAATGCCTTGGCATTGGGAGGAGGCTCGTGCCAAGGACAAGGACAGAAGCACAAAGGAGAAAAGCCCCTCAGGAGAGCCCAGCAATACAAGAGGGACCTCTCTGAGCTGTTCCACCTGCTCAGAGCCCCTGAGATCTCCCAGGTCATGGAGCAAATGATCTGGAGCATCTCAGCTGGCTTTGGGCTCTGGGGAGGAAATTGCTTCACTGAAAAATGTACTGAGATTTGCCTTTGTATTCCTCAGTAAAAAATGCTGGAGTTTTGCTGGTAAAGAGCAGAACACCTCAGGGGCATAGGCTTCTACATTTTGACCACTTTCCACAAAAAAACCCCCAAACCACCATGTTCTAACCAGCTCCATTTAGCATTGGTGTCACTGCAGGTGACACACCAGGAAGGTTGGATGCTGTCCTTGTATATTCTCTGGAGAGGTGTCCTGTGACAAAACCACACACTTTTGTGAGCCCTTTTGAAAGTACTCCTGGAGAAGTTTACTTTTTTCTTTTTAACTTTCTCTTCTCCAAAGAAGTAGTAGAAAACTCGCCAAAACCCTATGAGAATTCAAAATTCCATTTTCAGAATGAGTGTAAAAAGAAAATTATTGCCTGCACTGTTCTGTGTGCAATGCTGCATTCTATATTTTGGTGATCCTGGGATACAAGGGTTAAAACATTATTTTGTGCTGCTTCTATTTTTATTTTTAAACCCCCAAGGGCAGTTGCTACTTAGCACCCATTAAAACATCTTTTTTTCCTACATCAAAGTGTCTCCTGTTTGTGTTGTAATGAATCTGTCTGATGTTTTGACATGTTGTGGAACAATGTGAAAATAACGAAAAATAATGTAAAAATGAAAGACTGTGAGAGAAAACACAGATCTGAAACATCCAAATCTCCTTGAAACTCTGAGGTGTATTCCTTAAGTTGCCTTCTGCTGGTAGTGTAGAGAATACCCCTTGCCTGCCACTTTCCAAGCCTCATGGAAGCGCCTTCTGTGTGCCCAGGTGCTCCCCAGGTGTGGTGGGGACAGCTGGACACTGGCTGGGTGGTGGCTGCAGGGATGTCCAGACTCATCAGCCTGGGCCCATCAGTCCCAGGCAGCAGCAGGGCTCTGGGTGGCTGAGGATATGGGACAATATCTTTTATTATCTTCTAGAATCCCAGATGGTTTGGGCAGGAAAGGACCTCCAAGCTCATCTCATTCCACCCCTGCCATGGCTGGGACACCTTCCACTCTCCCTGGTTTCTCCAAGCCCCATCCAACCTGGCCTTGGACACTTTCCTCCTGCCCTGATCCATACCTAAAAGGAGATAATCAATACCTAAAAGGAACAAAATACACTGGTTTCTGAAAAAGTCTTCCAAAAGGCAGAGGAGAGATGCCCTTATCCCATCACCCTGGAGCCTCACAGCTCCACAGAATGTGGCTTTTCTTTCCAAGCCCCCCTCCTGCAGCCCTGGGGCTCTGGGCACAGGCAGGTCTGAGACAAGGGGGTCTCTCCCACCATCTCTTTGGGCAGTGAAGAAGAGCCCAGCCTTTTTTCAAGGTTGTTACATAGAAAATATTTTGAGGAAATTTATTTAAAAGTCACTGCTGTTTTGGCTGTTTGAACACTCTGGTGGTTTGCAGTCCTGCAGGACTCAAGTGTAATGCATCTCCACTGACAGCCCTGGAAAGGGCACCCCAAAAGGGCAAATCCTGGCAGTGGTTTGCCAGCTAATGAACAGCAAGGCAAAGGTTCCAGGCACTCAGTTTTGCCATGAACTCTGCAGTGTGACATCCTGCAGGGACCCCCCAGCAGCTCCTCCAGAGCAGGGGACATCACACCCGACCTGGGGTGCTGGAATCCCTGGCCTGGCCCTGGTGTGAGGACAGCATGGAATGTGCAAGGACAAATGGTGTGAAGGAGGAACAAATTCCTTCAAGGGCTGGAAATAAACTTCCCAAGCACAGCCCTGGACCTGGTGATTTTTCTAGCCACAAAAGTACGAGATGTTTCTCCACAGGCTGTCCATGCTTGTGTGAAAGCTGAGGCACAGGATTCTTGCCTGAAGTGTTGTGGGAGTAAATATTTGACTTATTACTCATTTAAAGATGTTGTTGACTTGTTGCTGTGTTTTCCCAAGCTTGTGATTTTCCTCTTAGTAATGTTTCTTATGTTATGTACATCCCCAACACATGCAAGGGTGGAAATGCTTCCTGTCAGAGCAATCAGAGGAGCTGTTTATCTCTTCAAGTGTTTGGGGGTGGTTACTTCAGTCAGCCACATTCAGTTAATTCAAAAGGAACCCACAGTATTTGAACCTTGTTGGATTATTTTTTCTGCAGCATCAAGCAGAATAAAGAGGGATCCATGGATAAATGGGTCAGGGTCTCCTCTGACCTTTCCCAGTGTGTCAGTGACCTTGGCTTTCCAAGCCAGGGCTCTCTTCTGGGTGCCTGAGCATCCAGGGAAGCCACACAAGTGCTGGGTCACTCATGTCTGTGCATGGCCCTTGTCATTTGCACTGGAGAAACCATTCCAAAGGTGAGGTCTGTACCAGAGCAGGCAGTACAGAAATGCACTAATTATTCAAATCTCAAAGTCCCTTAAACTCTAAAAGAAATCAGAAAGGTAGGAGAAGAAATGGGGTGCTGCAGCTTCACCCAGGCTTGCAGGACCTGCAGAGGAACTGTCCAGATTCTTGCCTTTGAGTTCATGATACCTCTCAGCAGTGGTGCTCTGGGACAAGCCACCCCTCTCCTGTCCCAGAGCTCCCCTGTTCCTCCTTCCCCAGTGACTGCCCTGTCTGTCCTCTGTACAAAATATCAAATAAAAGCAGGAATTCTTTTGCTGTCAAATCACCCTTCATGGCTGTGGTCTGGAATGCTGCCAGCAGAGTGAACTACTCTACTACTCCCAAAACTGAAACTCTGCTCTCGTATCACCCTGCTTACCCAAGAAGCCTTTTAATGCCTCTTGCATTAAGTGTAGAATACACCTATGCTTTCAAATGGCACTGCACCAAAGCCATCATGGCTATAATTAGTGTGATTTAACTTTCCCCCCTTCCCCAACTAATTCTAAACATTTATCGTAAGCGTTTCTAACTTGTACCTGCAGGAAAACTGAGACACAGTTCATGGAAACTGAGCTCATGTGATTCAGCCTCAGACCTTACAACTCCTCTGGCCCTCGAGGTGTTCCTTAAATGATTTGCTTTGATGTCACCTTCTTTCATGAACAACCTTTGATTATTCACTGATTAGCTGATCTTCCTTTACCAAAAAATGAGGTGACACACACACAGTGCTGGGCTCCCTGCTGGGACTGCCTGCCACGCTGTGAGATGGTGAGCACAGAGTTTTAGCTCAGGGGTGATATGAGAAAAGAGATCAAAAGGGTTTTTCCTTGGCATCACTGCTGGGCAGGATGTGTGGGGTGCTCTGAGCCATGGAGTGTGGCAGGCCCAGGGCCTGCAATGCCCCCATGGTGTTCAGCAGCCCAAGATAGGAAATGCCCAGTGATGATGACTGGACCTTAGAAGCCCCTTTTTCTGCCTTCAGACCCTTGCTTATCTCTCTGTAAGACTATAGGTCACAGCCCCCACGACCCCTACTATTGGACAATTTCTAAAACCCCTGTACCCTATAAAAACCCCTACTTTTGCACAGTTTGGCAGAAGAGCTGTCCCTGAGAACCTTCACAGAAGAATCAATAAAGACATTCCTGTGGAACCTCACACAGCCTTCTCCTCTCTCTCCCTGTGTCTGCCTAAGGCACCCAGCAAGCAAAGAGCTGAAATCACAAATGAGCTGATAATCACTAGAGCTGATATCACCTAAGCTTGCTAAGGTGGCCTGTGGCTGGGAGCTGTTTGGGAGCTGGGACAGGCTGTGCTGGACAGGGCTGGGCTCTCCAGACCCCATTGGGAGCTGGGACAGGCTGTGCTGGACAGGGCTGGGCTATCCAGACCCCATTGGGAACTGGGACAGGCTGTGCTGGACAGGGCTGGGCTCTCCAGACCCCATTGGGAACTGGGACAGGCTGTGCTGGACAGGGCTGAGCTCTCCAGACCCCATTGGGAACTGGGACAGGCTGTGCTGGACAGGGCTGGGCCATCCAGACCCCATTGGGAACTGGGACAGGCTGTGCTGGACAGGGCTGGGCTATCCAGACCCCATTGGGAACTGGGACAGGCTGTGCTGGACAGGGCTGGGCTATCCAGACCCCATGGGGAACTGGGACAGGCTGTGCTGGACAGGGCTGGGCTATCCAGGACCCTGCAGCCTGTTTGGATACCCCAAAACCCGGTGGGGGCTGCATTAATGGAGCTGTGGGGATGTCCCTGTGCAGCCCCTCTGGGAGGAGGCAGAGAGGCACCTGCAGGGCTGGGTGGATCTGCATGCTCTGGGCCAAAAGGACAGGATTTTATGCTGCTCTAAAGGGGCTGCATGAAGGACACCCTGCAAGTCTTGCCTGAACAACATCCCCAGATGCTCCTCCAGGGACAGCAGGATTGGTGCCTCTCACAAACCCAAAGCACCTAAAGCTGCCCACTGAACTGGGGGAAGGTGAGCCCTGCCCATGAGCCCCACAGCTCCTGATGTGTCTTCCCAGGCACAAAGCAAATTGTTTCCTCAGAGATGGGCTGCAATTAATTAATGCAAGCACAATTAATGCAAACAGAAGCCAACAGACCTAAAGCAGCACAGGTTGAAGCCCCTCCAGAGCAACACAACAGGACTGGGGCTGCTCAGCCAGGAGGGTTTGAAGGGGAAACTGCAGGGATAGGGTTTGGCTGAGGCCAAGCAGAGACACCTCAGAGCCAGATGTGCATCTGTGCATAGAAAATTGCACAGCTGGCAGAAAGATTCTCCTATAGAAAGAGCAACTCCTACCTGTGGCTTGGAGAAGTCATTCCCCAACCACCTCTGTCTGCTCCAAAGGGGCAGAAGGTCTGTCCTTGGCTTCAGTCCCCTGAGGTGCTCCCCATGGGTCCCTCTGTCACTCAGCAGAGCAAGAAGCTTCTGTCTTCCTGCTCTTGCAGCCTTCAAGAATTTTGTTCTGCAAGGTCTCTGCAAGCTCAGGCTGCTGTTCCTGGACCTCCACAGAGCCCACAGTGGGGCACCCCATGGGCTTCTGGCTTCCCTGGTACCTCAGCGAAATCCAGTGAAATCCAAACTACAGCTGGAAATGAGGGCAGACGTGGCCCCAGTCACTGGACAAGACTTTCAGTATTTTGGGAAATGAAGCTCTTGCTCCCTGTTTGTAAGGAGGCAAAGTCACCCAAAGGACAAATCTGAGATCCTGGTTTGAGCCTACAGGAAGCTGCTGAGAATCCCAGATGGTGACTGTCTTCTCAGTCCCTAAATTGCTCTGCTGGATGAATATGTTCATATTTTTCAAGATGTTCAGGATATTAATGTGCTCTCTCCCCAGCCCAGGCTCAATCCAGCTCCTCTCACTTTTGGTGCTGAACCTGTGGCTTCCTGGACCATAAAAAACTCTTTCCTCACACTCAGGCAGGTGAGCAGAAATTTTTGTGATTGTGAGGAGAAGCTAATGACCTGCTATCCTCTTGATTAATCAGTTGCACAATTACAGCATTAAGGCCTCCTAGTCCAGCAGTCTGATTTCATGGGGAACTGAACAAACCAGACCAAAATTCCCATCCTTATCCTGGAAAGGCCCAGCACTAGGCCTGTTCTTGTAAGGAATGAAACACCCTGAAATCCCTGGGTGCTGAGCACTGTCTGTGCCTCTCTCCTGGCCACTCTCATTAGCATCCAGTAAAAATGCACAGTTACACCACCAGAAAAGAAGCCCAAGGGCAATAAATGATGGTTTCAGAAATACTTCAGATTATACTAGAGTGATTCATAAAGGTTCTCACTATCTCTTTTCCTCTTTATCTTGAAATCTCCAAGGTCACCACAAAATGCCTGAATTGCCTGGGGCAAAGCTGAGGCTGATGGTAAAATGGTACCTGGAGCCATAGAACCAGCTGAAATTCTTCCTAACAGCCTGCAGGTTGAAAACTACACTAAAGGTAGTCTCCATAAAGAGAAGGAGAAAGGGAAGATAAAGAGATCAAAGCACTAAGAGCTCATTTACATCACACCATATCTGGAGGCACCAGCACTGCTTCAATCCCATATCACTGCAATGGGCAAGAGCTGAACGTGTTTCTACTCCCACCTCTCCACGTTTGAAAATAGATCAGTCATCTCAGATCATCCCCCACGTGTAGGCCCTAGCCCAAATCTCCACAACATTTCAATAATGAAGTCTCAGCCAAGGCCAGTTTGCCAGGGTGAGATCAAACCCATTCCTGCACCAGAAGCTGGGTCTGTGCAGTGGGAGCAGTGACCCTGGGCAAGTAAAGCTCTGCCACCCTGGCTGCTCCTCCTGCACCTCTCCCTGTAGCTGTCCTGGCTTTGCCCTGTGCCAGGCTTTGCCCTGTGCCAGGCTGTGCCCTCCAGCAGGGCAGCAGGAAGGGGCTGAGCAGGGCACTGATGCCTTTCTGCCCCTGGGGATGGCTGGAGGGGGAACCAGAAGAAATCACTTCTAGGAACCCTCTGCCAGGTCAGGGCTGCCATCCCACCCCAGGGGCTGCCAGGGGGAGTCAGGGGAGACAGGAGGGTGTGGGGTGAAGCCCAGGGCAGGTGGAAGCTCGGGGTGCTTGGCTGCAGCCAGGTGGAGGAGAGAGGGATGAGAACAGCAGCCCCTGTGCCAGGGGCAGGAATGAGACCTGGATCAGAGCATAAGGGCACTCTTTCTAAATAGGCAAAATTGTTTATTTTGCACAGTGTGTCATAGAATCACAGAATCATAAAATATCCTGAGCTGGAAGGGGCCCACAAGGATGGAGTCAACTCGTGCACAGGACAGCCCCAAGGATCTCCCCATGTGCCTCAGAGTTGTCCAAACACTCCTTGAACCCATGGAGGTTTTTCTCCTGGGCTCTGTCTCCTGTCTGTAGCTGTCCTGGCTCCCAAGGAACATGGCAATCCCAGGGGAGACAATCCCAGCCCAGGTGCTGTGAGAGGCAGGGAGCAGATGGCTTCTCTGGCTGGGTGCAGCTCTGGGGAGCACGACCAGCACTGACACCCCCGGGCCTGTGTGAGTGCTGTGGTGGCTGCTGTGCCATCACACAGAGCTGGGGATGGGGAATCTCCCACTGGTGGGGAAGGTGAAACAGGAAAGCCTTATAAATATGATTGCCTGGCAAAAGATTTTGAGAATATGGAAACTATAAGCAAGATTGAAATGAAAGCAAACTTTGAAATACCTCAGTTACTGAACAACTGGAAAACAATGGTGTGGCCAGCTGAAGGTGATCCCCTTCTGATGGAACAACACCCTCTGCTTGCAGACAGGCCCAAGGGTCAGAGCAGACCCTGCCAGCTTGGCAGAAGGGGCCCAAAGAGGAGTTTTTAGGGTTTAAAATGTAACAGAGTATGGTAATGTAATGATTCTTATAGGCTGTATGTAAATGCTATAGGATTTGTATCTTGTACTAGATTGGTTAGTGAGAATTAGAATATTCAACACAGAAGAAGATTCATGGTATTGTAATGGGAACCTCACTCTCTTACCCTTTTACTCTCTTCCCCTCTCATCCTCTCTCCCCCTCTCTTCTCTCAGTCCTGCTCCAGCTGTGCCTGGCAGCTCCCAGCAGGGCCCTGCACCCAGGCCCTTTGCAATAACCCACAAGTTCCCAGCCCTGGCTGCAGAGATCTCTCATCTCCATCCATCCCCACTGTCCTACCCCTGATGCTCCTACATCCCACACCAAACAGGGGGAGGCTGACAGAGCCCCTGCCATTCCCTCTTTCACCTCCCAGACAGAGCAGCCAGTGCAGCAGTCTCCTTTGAGTTGGATGTTGGGCAAGAAGCACAATTTTTCTTTTCTGTTACCATTCTGCAAGTTTGTTTTTGGTGATTGCCATGAAAGGGAGGTCCAGAAGGAATTGGTTTGGATTGATCAAAATAATAAAAACCATGTTGGTTTTTTCCCCCCCTTCAGTGTTGACATTAAAAAAATCATCCCAGAAAGGGCATTCTACACCAGAAGTAATTTAAAAAGAAAAATGTTTCTGTCCAGAAAATGTCAAAGCAGGGCTTCTCAAACTCTTTAAAACTCTTTTTACATGTTAGCCTAACTTAATAGGGTTCAGAGTTGACAAGTGGATGAGTTGGGTCAACCTTAATATTTTCATTAGTGTGAGTACATCAAATCTAAAAGAACCTCTAAACTAAAAAGAAACATTGGGGCCTGAATGAGAGCAAGGAACACCTTTTTAAAGCAAGAAAAATGAGATTGTAAGTATATGTCCTTTCTTCCCACCATGTCCTTTGGAGCAGCCACAGTCCAGCAACATCCTGACTTTTGGCAACTAAATGGTCTCCACTATGAAAAGTGGAGACTTTTGAAAGAGAATGAAAAGAACCTCATTCTTTTCTTGAATGAAGAAATTAATTCAAGAAAAGAATGAATGAAAAATAATGAAAGTGAAAATATGAAAGAACCTCATATCCCCTTGTAAGGATGAAAGAACCTCACATCCCCTGGTGTCCAGACTGGGGGGTTCTTCCCTGTTCTCCTCCAGGTCTCTGCTGCATTTCAGGTCCCCCCTTGCCAGACTTTTTGGGGACAAAATTCCTTCTGTGGGAGGCAATATTGTCTTAACCTGGAACAGCTACCAGAGAAAGGTGAACCCAGGAGCATCTTCCTCTTTTCTGCCCAGCCAAAGGCTTTTGAACAAGACAAGGAGCAGCAAACAGCAAACCAACACAACTGGTGCATCCCCAGCATTCCCCATGCAAGCGGCCTTGAAACCAAATGGGTGTTGGAAATGTGTCCCCTCCCAAATACTGAATGCAGAAATTAACCCAGTTCTGGAACCAGGAGAGCAGCTCAAGATCAGCCAGGGATGCTTTTAAGCCACAGGGCTGTTCTGGGCAGGCAGAAACTGCCTGGCAGAGGCTCCTGCATAGACTGGAGTTGTTCTGGCACCACAGCACCTCAGAAAGCAGCTTATCCACTACAGCCTGCCCTGCCTGCTCTGGGTCCTGCCCACAGCTCCCAGACCTCTCTGGGCAGTTTGCCCCAATGCTCAGAGTAAAGGGATTCATTTACAGCCCACCTGGTGCCACCTGCATGGTAGTCCAACCACTCCTGGAGCCCAACAGAATTAATTCCTGTGGAAATGTTCCTGGGAGAAAACTGATCCACCTGGAGAGCAAGGCTTGTTGAAGTGCACCAAACAGCAGACACTGATGTGTGCAAACCCAGGGCACCAGGAATATTTCTCTGTCTGCTCTGGGGTGCCCTGACCCCCAGGGGAGCACTGACTGTGACCCTCAATCCATGGAGAAAGTTTCCCAGACTTCAGGACAGACTGGAATCCACAAAAGTGTGAAATAGATTATAGAGAGTAGTGTAGGTGTATCACTTGGTGAGAAATTTCTCACCAAGGTTTTGGGATTTTTAGTATGTTGTGGATGGAAGCAAGATGGAGGGCACAGGGTGTGGTCCTGGGTTTCTTCTTCTTCCTCCTTCTTCTTGGGTTTGGGTGGCATTTTGTAATTGGGCAGAAAAGTCCACATTGTGGGCTCTGTGGGATCAGTTATTGGGTTAAAAGGGAAAATACTCCAGGTGTCAGCTCTTAATTGGATAGTTTAGCTTTAAAAGACCTTGGAACAAGAGATTGTTGGCCATTTTGTGCCTTCTAATGAAAAGCTGCAGAACTCACAGCAGTGAGACTGTTTTACTGATAAGAAATAATGAACACCTGAGTGTGAACATGAACAATCATCTCAAGTGCCTTCAATCGAGGCCCAGAGAAACCCACAGCTGGTACCCTCATACTGAAGCAGACAGGAACAGGAGATGGGACAGGGTGTAAGTCCTGTCCACATGCAGGACTCCTCTGCTTGCAGGAGATGAGTGAGGAGAGTGTGACAGAGGCATGATGCTGGTTGGATGCAGTTGGAGGATGTGCTTTTTATGTACAAATTCCTGGTAAAGAATTGTATAGAATCTCTATACAGACACAAGACAAAGAGACACAACAAATTAACATAGAATAAATCTCTCTGTGGCTATTCAGGCTGATTGTTCAGTGCTATATCTGGCTCAAGGGTGCCTAAATCACTGATTGCCAGGACCAGCCAGTGGGTCCAGGCAGGCTGAGTGCAACACAGCAGCAGAGGTTATTGAAAGTTGTCTTCTTGTGGCTCCCAGAGGCTCTGGGTGAATTTCCATGAGCAAACACCTGAGAGTGACGGGCAGTGCTGGAGACCTTGTGTCACCCAAGTGCTTCCTGGCTGTGTACCTGGCTGGGACTGGCTTCAGACCACCTTGGTACCCGTGGCCAGGTCAGAGAATCTGCAGAGAGCTCTGGATCTCCTTTAGGGAGCGGGCTGAGGGGAGGAAGGTGTGGGTTGCACACAGACATGCTTCTGGCTGCACATGGGGTTCCTGCAGCCACTGTCACCCACAGCCTTCCTTTGACTGCACCAGCTCTGCACAGAGCAGATTTGGCCCCACATATTCTGGGAAAGTATCAGTTGGAAGCCTAAGGAAAGGCAGAACTTGGGTTAGGGAGTTCCACCTGTACTGGAGCTGGAAGCCCTCGTGCACTCCTTCTGTGTGCCCACCATTAATTGGTGCAAGAGCTCCTTGCACATCTGGCTCAGAGCAGCCACCTCTGTCCTGTTCCTCTTCACTGCACACATCTGGGCTGTCCCATCCCTGCAGCTGATCCCTCTTGTCCCCAGCCCTGCTCCAGTGACCACAGAGAGCTGATGGCCGAGGCTGTGGCGGGTGGGCAGGAGCTCCACAGCCCGGAACTGCCAGAAGTGCAGGTCAGCACTCTGAGAGTGCTCACTTCTGTCACACTGAGGGAGTCTGGCAGCACACAGCTCTTCCTGTCCTTCTCTGGCTGGCAGGGAATCAGAGAGAGCCTCTGACAGGTGTCAGTCACTGTGGGGAAGGGCTGCAGGAGTGGGGGAAAAGCTGCTGAGATGGAGAAGAACTGGGACAAGGCACTACTGGGAAAGCACTGGGCCAGGCTGCCTCTCCCCTTGGAAGGCACATTTTGGTGGGTTTAACACAAAATCATGTATAGAATCACAGAGTCATTAAAGGTCTCCAAGATCAGCAAGTCCAGCCTTTGACCAAATGCCACCATATCACTGTGGGCCCTCAAGCAGCCATCAACAAAGAGTGTGTTAAAGCTGTACACTACAAAAATATAAGAACTTTACGACTCCCTCCCCATTAACAGGCCAACCTATATTTAAATAGGAGAATTAATGCTAGAATGAGTAACCAGGGTCCTCCCTCTATGAAGCAAGCTTACATCTGTACATTATTAACAAATCACCAATACACAACAAATCAAACAAGCAGAGTATTAAATATCTTGTTAACCCGACAGAGGAGCGTCCATTAAGAAAGATTAAAACCTGTAAAAGGAACTAGGCCCGACTGTTTACCAAAAACATAGCCCTCAGCAACCCAAAAACAGGTATTGAACCATATTATGGCAAAGTACCACATCTGCACCACTGCCCTGGGGACAAGCTGGTGCCAAAGTCCTGAGAATGGCAAGAAAACAGTAAAGGAGAACTGGAGGCTTGCAGTAGATGCACTGCTGACTCTTAGTGCAGTTTGTGCCTGTCACTACTTGGAAGTACACAAAATCTGGAAACTTCTTACAGGGGACCAAATCTAATAAATTTTGTAGTTGAAAATGTCTGAATGGCTGATTGAAATGCTTTATGCTCACATCAAAACATTTCATTCACTAAAAGCCAAGCCATGACAATGCAATATTTAATGACAAGCAGCACCTGCACAAACTAACCCGAGGCTGAATTTGGAAAAATCAAAAGTAAAATGAAACCCCAATTGAAACAAAATCCTTCACTTCAGACTCAAACATCTCCAATATGTTTTCATTCAAAAAATTCTACCACATCTCTGTTGCCTGGAAACTTTTGCGTTTGAGGAAGAGCAGTTTTTGCTCTAGGAAGCTCACTCAGAGAAAAGCCTGGTTTCCCTGGCATTGCAGGGGAATCCTTTTGCTGCTCACAAGCAAGTTACCATCTTGGGATCCTGTGGGTGCCAGGCACTGCAGGAAGGGCACTGGGGGAGCCCTGGTCTTGATTCTGAGCTGATCCTGCCTTGTGCCCACGGAGATCTGAGACACCACAGGTTAACCCAAACAGCACTTAAAGCTTTCCCCTAGGGGAAAACTGCATCCAGTCCCAAAAGACTTGGCCAAAACTTTGGGCAAACAAAGAGCAATGGTTGTGTCCAGCCCAGAGCTGGCAGAGACACCTCCCAGCTGTGTCTCTTGTCTTTCAATCCCATTTGTTCTCTTGTCTTTCAATCCCAGCTGTGTCTCTTGTCTTCTGTATGCTCTGAATCCCAGCAGCCAGGTCAGCAGGGTCCTCCCTGGGCAGAATGGCTGAGAGAAACAGAGAGGTGGGGAAGAGCTGTGGGGGAATAAGAACCCTGTGTCTGTGCCTTTTGTCATGGATTGAGGTGCCCTGAGTTCAGGTTATGCTCTCCACCAGCAGGGAGGTGTATCACAAGGATACAGGATGGGTCAGGCTGGGTGCAGCTCTGAGCAGCCTGGTCTGGTGGAACCCTAACCCTGACCCTGTCCCCTCCCTCAGCAGGGGAGCTGGAATCAGATGTGGTTTAAGGTCCCTCCCTTAGGGAGGGACCAAATCAGTCTGTAATTTACAATCCTATGCAATTCTAAATCTTGTGGTTCTAATCCCCTGCTTTGCCCTGAGAGGAGCTGCCCCTTGCAATGATGGGGCAGCAGAATCTCCCTCCAGGTTTGCACTTTGCTGTTTTAGTCTGGTTTGTGCCACTAGTTCAGTCACAAGTGTGAGAAGCAGCTGTTTAGACAAAGAACTACCTGTGCAGGCTGGGATTCTCAAAGACACTCAGGTAAGGCCCTGAAGATTGCAAAGAGCAGCAACAGCACATCTGCAGGATGGCTGCCTTGAGAGGAGAAAACCTGGCTTAACCCAACACCTGCTGAGCAGCCAGGCAGTGTCCAGGGCTTGCCTTCCAGCCCCTTGTCTTGGAGGTGGAGTTGTCTGTGCCAAAAAGGGCAGAGAAGGAACAACCATGTCATGACAGAGCTGAATACATTTAATGCACTCAAGCAGGAAGGGAAGGCAATAATTCACTCTGGTCCAGGACTGCCTTGGGATGGTCTGGCACACCAGATGATTTATATTTAGAGCTGGGCTTGGCAGGTGCTTTTGTGGACCAGAAGTTTGGTTTTCAATTGTATTCAACCGGTCCCAAAAGTTGTTCAAACCATTCCAGCTTGTGGCATGGCCAACTATTAACTAGGTCAGTTGGGAAAGAAGTGCACAAAACTGCCCTCTTCTGTTTCCTGGGAGCTGGGTAGTGCTGCCTGCTGCCAGAGGCATGACACATTGATCGGAGCTCAGCCTCTTCAACATCCTGCCCCAAATATCTGGGTGGAGTGGCAGGAACCCAGAGCTGAGCTCCTGCCCTGCCCCAGTCTCAGGTTTTTGGTTGTTAATTGCTGCCCTGAGATGTGCAGGGTGTCTCTGTTTCAGCCCGTGCGTCTGAAGAAAGACTCAGAGCTCTTCAGTTTTTGATCTTGAAGTTGTTTATTGATTCTTATCTATAAAATTTTCTTTCTGCCCAGCCGAGGTCTGCTCAGCAGGGCAGCCACAGGCACTCTGACCGCCCTTGGGGTGGTGTTGTCCTTTTATACTACAAACTACATAGAACATATTTACACTTAATTCCCAATACCTATCACCTATGTTAGACAGTGCACTTCTACTCTAGACCAATCCCAAAGTGCCAGCATCACTGCAGAAAATGGAGACCAAGAAGAAGAAGAAGAGAGGCTGGACATGCCCAAGTTCCTCCATCTTGTCCCCATAACCCCCATACCAAAATTCCTAAAATCTACATTTTCACCCTGTGATAATTTTATTATTGTACTATTTAAATTTCTGTGACTTTCAGGTCCTCATACAAAGCTGGCAATTTGTTCCACAGGTCAAAATCAAATCCCCAGGTGCCCTGGGCTGTGTGCCAGGGTCTCTGAGCCCCCAGTGGGGTCCTGGCAGCTCTGGACACCCGGAGGGATGCACTGAGTTCTGACACCCCAGCCCTCTCCTCTGCCCTCCAGCCCCCTGTGCTGCCATGTTGAGAGCACTGAGATTGAAAGGCCAGATGAGAACAATGAAAATTGGCAGGCCAGTTGAGAACATTGAGCATTGAAAGGCCAGTTGAGAGCACTGAAAATTGGAAGCCAGATGAGAGCACTGAGATTAGAAGGCCAATTGAGGCCACATTTTCCCAGCACTGTGGCAGAAGGACAAACAACTTGGGGCTGTCCTAGGATGGGTTTTGCACCAGCCCTGCAGTGTCAGCTTGTGAGAGGCTGTGACCAAGGCTAATGCTCCTGAAGCCAGTGCTGGCCACTGAGCAGCCCACACAGGAGGGGTGTGGAGGGGCTGGGCACCCCCAGGCCTGTGCTCAGCAGCTGGATTGCCCACTTCACTCTGGAGCCTGGATCCCTGCTTTGGGCTCTGTTAGACAAGGCTTTGCTGCCAGAGCTGTGGGGATGGACAAGCCTCTGCTGGTGGCCAGGCCAGCATGAAGTGTTTGCCTTCATCATGAGACTCTGAGTAAATGAAAACTCAAAAAAAATAAAATTGGTCCTGCAAATGTTTCTGCCTTTCCTTTATTTTGTGTAGGAGGATGAATTTGCTGAGTGAGAAGGAGGTATCACCTTAACTCAGGGAAGAGAACAGGCTCTGGGGGATTCACAGGCAATCCCTGCCTGAATTCCAGTGGCTGAGTTTGCATATGGGGACAGTCAGGAAAAGGAAAAAAAAACCAACCAGAATTCCACACAATTCAGAAACTTAAATAAAATTTAAAATAGCTCTTTTAGCATCACTGAAATCCTCCATCTAGAGCTTTACAAGAGCTGAGCAGCACTGGCTTTCCTTCTGGTGCTGGGGTGGAAAACCACAAGGCTGATGTTAGGTGCAGAGATATCCCTGGGCATCTCCCACTGACATCTGGAAGGGCTGCCAGAGGCCATGGCATGAGTCTGGACATGGATTTCATCCATTTGCCTTCCCCAGCACCCAGGCACCAGAACTTTGGGGGTGCACAGCCCCAGGCTGGGGCTGCCCCCAGCATTTCCCCCTGGCACTCCCACCCTTTGCCCAGGTTGTCTGCCAGGCTGTGTCCAGCTGATAATGTCAATGCTCCTGCTGGCAATGTGTGTGCAGAGCTGTGCTGAAGGGCCCTAACACATCACCCTGCAGCTCCCTGTTCATGCTCTCACCAGCTCCCTCACCCGTGTCCAGGGCCACAACCCAGAGCTTGCAAAACTCGGTGAGGCAGCGCTGTCAGGAGGGGCTGTGACCCAGCTGTTAAAGCTGTGCAGCTGCAATACTGAGCTAAACCAGCCACCCAGGACAGACACAGCACCCGGCTGGAGCACTTCAGAGCCCAAGCAATGCGGCAGCCTCAAGTTTTGGATGCCAACAAAGCGGAGTTTTGCACCTGAAAGGATGATGAGGTGTTGGTGTTGCTGCTGGAGCATTTCCTGGTCTGTGCCTGCTGCACCCACACCATGAAGGGAAGGGATTTCAAAAGCACCACGGGCAGTTGCAAGTTGCAAAAGTGTTTTTTTCCTAGCTGAAAACAGATCCCTCCTCACCTCACACAGCCCACAAGACCTCACCTCTTGCACTGACTTTCTCACCATGCACCCACACACTTGTGTGATCTGGCATGTGATGCTGCCTGTCATGTCCTAATGCACTATCAAAGGCATCAAGGAGAAGTTTAATTCTTACTGATGAGGTAAATGAAAGAGGGTTGGGACATTTTTATGCTCTGAATAAGGGAGAGGGGGGTCACCAACCAGCCACGATTGAGAAATCTGGCAAAAGAAGTGTCAAAGCAGGTGGGGTAAGCTGCACCCAGGGGCAGAAAACCTTCCCAGCCCAAGAATTCAGGCTCTGGCTGCCATCTGTGAATGCAGCTGCTGCTCAAAAGGCAAACCTTGCCTGTTGCAAGCACCCCGTGCTCGGGACCCTCCCTGGCTCTGCTTTGCTGGCAGGGCAGGACAATGGAGGCAGTTCCGGAAGCAAAGAAAGTTCAAATTCCTCCAGCCAATTACCTCATGGCAGTAAATCTTCCACCTCTCCTTCCCAGCCACAGGTGAAGCCTGTCTATTGTCTGGGGAGCCTGTCTGTCTGCCCAGCACAAAAGGGAGAACAATCCGTGGGTTTGTGTAACATCCGATGCATTAAAATGCAGAATAAAGCAGGAAAGGGCCAAGGAGAGCTGGGTGGGGAGGAGATCTCCAGAGGCTGCTGTGATGCTGGGGTGTCTGCTTTGCTTCCAGCCAGTTGGTGCAGGTGTCATTCAGGCTGGATGCTGGTCAGGGTGTCACATTCACATTCTCTGAAAAATCCCTTTGCCCAGGATTTTTCTCCTGGGAAGCTGAGAAGCCCCAGAGAAAAAGGAAAACAATTCTTATCTCATTTGCTTCTCCTATGTTTTGCTCCTTTGAAATATGTTTGGACATTGTTTATCCAACATGTGGTTGTTTAATTGGATTCTGATATGAATTGGTTTGTCTCATTGGCCAAGCTGTGTTAAGATTCTGGAGAGAGTCAGGAGTTTTCATGATTTTCTTTTTAGCCTTCTGTAAGTATCCCTTCTGTATTCTTTAGTATAGTATAGTATAGTATAGTATAGTATAGTATAGTATAGTATTTTATGGTATAGTTCAGTATTCTTTAATATAATATAGTATTATAAAACAATAAATTAGCCTTCTGAGAACATGGAGTCAGATTCATCATTCCTTCCTGCCACGGGGCACCCCACAAATCCAATAGTCAGGGATGTGCTGGGGAGGATGGGGATCCCTCAGGGCTTTCAGAGAAGGGGTTCAGCTGGCCTGGAAGGGACCTGCTGCCCACAGCACTGTCCAAACTCTGTCCATGCACCCTAAAGCTGCCTTCCCTGAGGCCAAGCTGCCCAGTCTTCAGGCAGCTAAGAGGCAAACAGCCCCTGAGGCTGGTGGATCATCGTGGTGGGCATCTGCTGGTTCCCTCTGTGGTGTCCCACAGCACTGCCAGGCACTGATCTACACCAGAAGAAAATGGAAAGAAGAAAGTATTTTGTGCTAACAAGATCCAGACTTTCACAGAGCACCATCTCTTTGTTATTGCCATCAGAGCTGATGGTCCTGCACTGACTATGGGTCAGTGAATGTTATTGGAGATGCACTCTCCAGCCTTGCAGCTTGCTGGAGCCATCCTCACCTTTCCTTTGGAAAGTTCAAGGCATGGCTCTTCCCAGGAAAGACCAAGGTTCTGGAGGAGTTAAATGTCTGTCCAGTCCACGTTTCATGCACTGTATCCTGCTGTAGCCTGCTCTGTGGCTGTGGAGAGATGAGGAGCACTGCAGCAGTCTCTGCATCCTGAGGCGTTTTCCATAGTCTGGAAGAACCAGGAGCTGCACCTGTGAACCTGTGAACCCTGCTGGGGCTGGAGTGCTCCACAGTGTGAGTCCTTCCATCTGCAGCCCTCTCTCTCAAGCCCAGCTATGGCCAGAATCCATACCCCAGTCTTGCTAGACCAGAGTACTGAGAGCAGGAGATAGAAGCCCTAATGAAAGCAAAGAATTCCTTTAAAGCAAACTTCTGATGAGACAACAGAGTCCAGAGCAGACCATGGGAGACTGAGGAAAACCCAGTGAGGAGCAGAGATCAGGCTTGCTGGATCCTTGGACATCTGGGTGATGTCTGACCTCTCCCTGCCCTGCTGCACCACCAGACCAGGTGCTCTGCTGCCCACCAGACCTGCATGGAGTGTTTGATGTCTGGGTGCATGTCAGAACTCAGTGCATCCCTCTGGGTGTCCAGAGCTGCCAGGACCCCACTGGGGGGCTCAGAGACCCTGGCACACAGCCCAGAGCACCTGGGGGTTTGATTGTGACCCCTGGAGCAAGTTACCAGCTTTGTATGAGGATCTGAAAGTCACAGAGGTTAGAATAGTGTAATAATAAAATTATCACAGGGTGAAAATGTCGATTTTAGGATTTTTGGTATGGGGGTTATGGGGACAAGATGGAGGAACTTGGGCATGTCCAGCCTCTCTTCTTCTTCTTCTTGGTCTCCATTTTCTGCAGTGATGCTGGCACTTTGGGATTGGTTTAGAGTAGAAGTGCACTGTCTAACATAGGTGATGGGTATTGGGAATTAAGTGTAAATATGTTCTATGTAGTTTGTAGTATAAAAGGACAACACCACCCTGAGGGTGGTCAGAGTGCCTGTGGCTGCCTTGCTGAGCAGACCTTGGCTGGACAGAAAGAAAATTTTATAGATAAGAATTAATAAACAACCTCAAGAGCAAAAACTGAAGAGCTCTGAGTCTTTCTTCAGACACATGGGCTGAAACAGAGACACCCTGCACATCTCAGGGCAGCAATTAACAACCAAAACCCGAGAGGTGCAGGAGAGGAGCAGCTTCTGGGTGGGTGTGAAGGGCACATCCCTCCTACATGTTCGAGAGGGCACATCCCCTGTGCTGTGCCAGGGCAGCCTCTCTGTGTGCAGGAGGTGCAGGTGGACACAGGACTGTGGGGCAGGCACAGGACAGCACAGGACGCTTTTCTCATTTGTGTTCCAGCACTGCTGCACTCTCTGCTTGGGGCTTTGACAGGCATTGGCTGCAGTGGGCACCTCTTGTCCTCTGCAGCCCCAGTGCAGCATTGTGCCACCTTGTTCCCTGCTTTCTCCAGGACACAGAATAACACCCAGTGCTGCTGGCAGGCTCTTTCTGCGCAGCCTGGGCCAGGAGGGGGTTCACCTATAGCCCCCAGGCAGCAGAGAAAGGGGCAGCAGACAGGAGTTGGATCCTGCTGTGTGGAGGCACAGCAAGCTCTGGCTGCATGCTCAACTCCAGGTGACTCCTCTGCCCTGTTTGAGTGGAGCTGACCTTGGACACACTGACATTTGTGTGGGTAATCCAGGGAATGCTTTGGGGTTTGACTGCCTTCCCACTCAGGATGTGGCCACGTACCCTGGGATGTGGGCAGACACCTTATCATGGTTGGACCAGCTGCTGGCAGCCTGATTGTGAATAAACCATCTTTAGAGCCATGGCTTGACTTGCTTCAAGTCCCTGTGGCTCTTTAGATGGAAGGAGGCAGCTCTAGATGCCAGTGAGACAAGGAGCATCACTCTAGGCTGGGCCAGCACTCTCACCCAACTCCGGTTTGCTGGTTTTATCTCATGCAGTTCAATTGTGCAAAATGTTTCTGGGGGAAAACAGTGATTATGTTATTTCCTCCCCATGTTTTGGACTCAACTTTGGGATCAGAAGCATTTCATTGCCCCAACAGACTTAGGGACAGAGAAAGAGAAAGCCTTCTACTCTGTGCTGAGAGCTGACACAGCTACCAGGACCCACCCAGGAATCTGAAACCACCACCGCAGCCCCAGAGTGATGTTTGAGCCCAGTCTCATCTGCTGAGGGATGGATGATGCTGGTGTCTCCTCTGCAGGCTGCACGGGTGCCCACCTGTGAGCCAGCTGTGCCCTCACATCACCCTGAGCTGTTCCTCACAGCCACAAACCAAAGGTCACTGTCCTGAAGGGCCCTTGGAGTGCTCCCCACACTGTTCCTGGCTGCTGGCAGGGCTGCATCAAGCGGCTTTTCATGGATGTTTTTGTGAAATGGGGCAGGGAGTGTGCCACAGCCTCTCTCTGTCAGGGCCCCAGCAGAATCCCAGAATCCCAGACTGGTTTGGGTGGGAAGGGACCATAAACCTCATTTCATTTCACCTGCCTGCCATGGACAGGGACACCTCTCACTAACCCAGGCTGCTCAGAGCTCCATCCAGCCTGGCCTGGAACACTTCCAGGGATCCAGGGGCAGCCACAGCTTCTCTGGGCATCCTGTGCCAGGGCCTCAGCACCCTCAGAGGAAGAATTTTTTCCTAATGTTCAATCTGAACCTACACTCTGTCAGTGTGAATCCATTTCTTCTTGTCCTGTCACTCCAGGCCCTTTTAAGCAGTCTCTCTCCATCTTTGTCAGCTCTGTTCAGGCACTGAAAGGCTGCACTTGGGTCACCCTGGAGCTTCTCTCCTCCAGGTTGAACAACCCCAATTCCCTCATCCTTTCCTTGTAGGAGTTGTGCTCCATCTCCCTAATCCACCTGGTGACCTCCTTGGGACTTGCTCCAGCAGGTCCCTGTCCCTTCTGAGCTGCGCAGGAGAGGTGGGAGCCCCACCTGGCACAGCTCACAGCACCAGGGGGGTCTCTGCAGCCTCTCAGTGCTGGTAATGAGATGTCTGAGCTGGAGTGGGCTCCTGGCAGCAGCCAGGCCCTCCAAGCACCCTGACCCCTGAGCAGTGACTGAGCTTCTGCTGTCATGGCCAGGGGATGGCAGAGCCATGGACTGTCACTGTCAGCAGGAGCTGAGAGCTGCAGCTTGCTCTGGTCACTGCTTGTGGCCAACCCCTGCCCCTGGAAGCTGAGCTGTGCCACCATGGGACACATCACAAACCCTGTGAGGAACCCCTGAGGGAGCTGGGGGTGTTTGTCCTGGAGAAAGGAGACTCAGGGCTGCCCTCACCACTCTGTACAGCTCCTGAAAGGTGCCTGTGCTCAGCTGGGGCTGGGCTCTTTCTCCAGGCAGCACTGACAGAACCAGAGCACACAGCCTCGAGCTGCACCGAGGGAAATACAGGTTGGATAGCAGGAAAAGTTTTTCATGGAAAGAGTGATAAAGTTCTGGAGTGGCTGCCTGAGGAGGTGGTGGAGTCACCATCCCTGGGGGTGTTTAACAAAGCCTGGATGTGGCACTGGGTGCCAGGGTTGAGTTGAGGGGTTGGGGCTGAGTTGGACTCAATGGTCTTGAAGGTCTCTTCCAACCCTGTGATTCTGTGAATCTGACAGGGGTCCTGGAGCGAGGTGGGGCACCAGGGAAAAGGCACAAAATGCTGCAGGGGCTGGTGGGAGGTGCAGCCCCAACCATGGGTGAATGCTGCTGCAAAGCACTTTTACAAGTTAACACCCTTATTCATCCCTCAAACAGAAGCAGTAAAGCATGGAAGGAGGAATGAAGAACATCTTGAACACTGTTACTCTGCACTGGCTGCTACAGATACCTCCAAACTCCAGCTGGAGCACAGGAATGGTGCCCAGGGAAGGCAGATGGGAGCAAACACAGGGTGACATGCTGGGCTCACACCTGGGGACACAAGGCTTTCAGATGGCCCTGGAGCCAGGCCTGCTGCAGGGAGTGACAAACTTTGCTCACAGCTGCCAGGGGTACTGGTGCCCACATACCATTTTTAAGTGGGCTTCTGCTTGGGAATGCAAAGGAAAACCACAAGATATAAGTTGTTATGAGCACTGAATCACCTTGAGACTACAGGAATGAGTATTCTGGTGCAGGTCTGACTGTTCAGGCTCTGAAAAAGTCTGGAATAGGTCTACTAATCTATTATCTCAATAATACTTGGACTCCAGGCAGTGCTCCAGTTTTCTGTGCCCCATCAGATAGTGCATTCCTACCTCCTTGCTATATCCACCTGCATCAGTGCATTCCTGTCACAGTACTGCAGGCAAATCCAGTCTTGCTTTTGACACCAGAGATGTCCATCCCCAGCCTTCAAATGCCCCATATGTGTGCAGAATGATGCATTTATAAATTTAGCTTAAAGAGACATCAGATTTTCAAGGCAACCATCTCAGTGTGCTCCAGTTCCCTTCCAGCAATGGCTGCAGTTTGGCTTCCAAACACATCCAGTCTCCAAAAGTGTCCTGGGTTGTAAGATAAGTGTGTATTCTACCCCCATCTCTCAGAGCTGGGGCAGTTATCTTCTGTTCATGGGGCAGTTTTCTTTATCTCTCCCACAACCCATCCTCCCTCCAGGAGATCTCTTCTGTTCATGGGCCATTAATTATTAATTATCTTCTGTCCATGGCCACTGAGTGTCCCTGCATGGCTGATCCAATTCCATCATCCCATGGGGAGATGCTGCGCCCAGGGGAGGAGCCAAGCATTCCTACCTGGGCACAATCTGAGCTTTGGGACAGCCCAGCAGCCTTTGCCCAGTGCATTGCCAGAGGAGCAGCTTCTGCTGCCCTGCATGGCCAGAGGGAGCCCAGGCCCATCTGCAGCAGCCCTGGAGCTGCAGAGGAAAACTCCCCCCTTGTGCAGGATCCCTGCTCCAGCAGAGCCACAGCTGGCACTGCAGGAGGGCTGAGCCCCCATGGGATGGGGCTGTGCCACCCCCTGACACACAGGGGACAGGGACTGCTCTCACTCTGGCAGTGGTTTTTCTTTTTGTACTATTGCATTTGTATTTATTTTTTAATTTTCTTAATAAAAATTGTTATTCCTGCTCCCATATCTTTGCCTGAGAGCCCCTTAATTTCAAAATTATAATGATTCAGAGGGAGAGGGTTTACGTTTTCCATTTCAAGAGAGGCTCCTGCCTTCCTTAGCAGACACCTGGCTTTTCAAACCAAGACACCCACGCTGCTTCTGCTCTTAGCCCACACTGTCCTATTCCCAGTTCCTGCTCTCCTGCTCTCAGACCTCCTTATCTCCCTCTTCAAAACTGTCCCTGTGTCCCCCACCAGCACAGCTGGTTGCCCTTCTCTCCATGGTTGGAGAGGAACATCTGCTGGGCAGCTCACAGACTGCATCCCCACACACAAAACCTTCATTTTCTTTTCTACCACACTCATTAAACAAAATTTCTGCAGCTTTTCCCACATATGTTGCTGAGCTCCCAGCTCTTGTCCATGCCCAGCCATGCAGGGCCCTGCAAATGGGCCATTTTCCAGACCAGAACCCTCCTGGATATCCATCACTGCTCAGCAGAGGCTGCTGCTGTTGATGGTGGTTTGCACAGTCAGCCTTAGGTATAAACAATAAAAGGAGGAGCAAAATGAAAATGTCACCCTTGGCTTGCTGCTGAGGAGATCTGTGTAAAGATCTGGACAGTAGCTTAAGACAAGGAAAATTTGTGTCAAGCTACCCAGACTGACTGTCCTAGAATGAGAATCACAGAATGGTTTGGGTTGCAAGCAGCCTTAAATCCCATCCCATCCCATCCCATCCCATCCCATCCCATCCCATCCCATCGCATCCCATCCCATCCCATCCCATCCCATCCCATCCCATCCCATCCCATCCCATCCCATTCCACCCTGCCATGTGCAGGGACACCTTCCACCATCCCAGGTTGCTCCAAGCCCTGTCCAGCCTGTCCTTGGACACTTCCAGGGATGGGGCAGCCACAGCTGCTCTGGGCACCCTGTGCCTCAGCCTCCCCAACCTCACAGGAAAGAATTTCTTCAGTATATTTAACCTGAATTTCCCCATTTTCAGCTCAAACCCATTGCTCCTTGTCCTGTCACTGCAGTTCCTGATGAAGAGTCCCTGCTCAGGACCTCCACATGCCCACACCAGTGTTCACCAGAGAATATTTGGGCCATTGGCTGTGCTGGGCAGTCACTGCTTCCCTCTGAGCTGAGCTGGGAGCCACTAGAAGATGGAACAAAGCAATGAACCCATTGCAGAGACAGAGAAAAGGGTTTTGACTGATGTTTTCTTTGCCAAATGCGCTTGTAGAATGATAATTCAAGACTTGGCAAGTCAGCATTAGGTTTTCTAATTTGTGGAGGCAAAGGCTGCAAAACTCTGGAAATACTAAAATGCTCTGGTTTTACAAAGACCCTTGGAATACATTATTCTTCATGCAAACTGACATAGTTAAATAGACTGAATTGCTTGAAATCAGTTCAGACAAAACACTGTCTTCAACTGAGAACAAATGCTCCTGCTTTTCAGCTTGTGAGAACAATTGGAATATATTGTTCTAGGATATTGTTCTAGGATTTTTTTTCCTATTTCCTACAGTTTGTCCATCTCCATTTACAAAGACCACCAGCCAGGAATTAGAAAGGACCTGGTGAAAAGCCAGCTAATCTGATCAAGGCTGACTGAAATATTCCCTGTGTCTTTTTCAGAACAACAGCAAAACTTGAAATACAATATTTGCTTTCTGTTTTCTACCTAGAGAGCAGTTCTCCAGCAGTAATGTCTCTATCACATCACAGACACTCTGGGGCTCCAATTAGGAAACCTGTTAGCAGGATTATCTGAGCTGCAGGTCCAAGCAAGTGCCTCCCATTATATTTCAGTGTCTTTGTGGAGTCAAACATGGTTTGGTTTGACCCAGCCAGGTTCCTTGACTGGGATCTGGAGGACACCAGTCAATTCTTCATGATTCACTTCCCCAATGGAAACTTGAGACGTTCTGGCAAACACCACCACGTTCTGAAGGAAATATTCAATTTGAGGACAAAAGTGCATTTTGCCACTGAAAAAACCCCTAAGCCAGAAACTTCCCTCTCCCATTGAGCAGCTCCTGCCTGGAGGAACAGTGCCAGGAGCTGCTTGTTTTGGAGCCAGATTTTCAGAGGAGCTCAGCTTCCCTGTAGGCACCTCAGCACAATCTGGATTTCATAAAGAAGTAGCACCAGCAGTTCCTGTTGACATAATGACTCCATTTTTAAGCTCCCCAGCACCAAATATACTGAGCACTTTAAATCCAGCTGTCATGGGTTGACCCTGGCCAGGCACCCACTGGAGCTGCTCACCCACTCCCCTTTGCAGCTGGACAGGGAGAGACAATTCAAGGAAGGGTTCATGGCTTGAGATCACTTCATGGGACACTCATGTAAACCTCCTCCCTCTGAATTGTTATAATTTTGAAACTAAGAGGCTCTCGAGCAAAGATATGGGAGCAGGAATAACAGTTCTTCACTAGGAAAATTAAAAATACAAATAAAATAGTACAAAACATGGAGTGACCATGTCCTGCACTGGCAGAGTGTAACTGATCTCAGTTTGGAGGGAGAGGGTTTGCATTTTCCATTTCAAGAGAGGCTCCTGCCCTCCTTAGCAGACACCTGTTTGTTCAAGCCAGGACACCCACACTGCTTCTGCTCTTAGCCCACACTGTCCTGTTCCCAGTTCCTGCTCTGCTGCCAACCAATGGCCCTCAGACCTCCTTATGTCCCTCTTCAAAACTGTCCCCATGTCCCCCAGCAGCACAGCTGGCTGCCCTTCTCTCCATGGTTGGAGAGGAACATCTGCTGGGCAGCTCACAGACTGCATCCCCTGGGAGAGGTCACTCATCAAAAGCTGTCATGGACAAAACAGGCTCTAATTAGAAATATGAAATTAGTTAATTACAAACAAATTCAGAGCAGGATAATGAGAAGTAAATAAGCCCTTAAAAACGCTTTCCTCCCACTCCTCTTCCTTCCCAGCTCTACCTCTTACCCCGGCAGTGCAGGGAGACCAGGAATGGGGGTTTGGGTCAGTCAATGCCCTGTGGCTTCTCCTGCTGCTCAGGGAGAGGAGTCACCCCCTGCTGCACCCTGCTTCTCCATGAATTCTCCAGTGTGAGTCCATCCCCTGAGCAGCAGCTCCCTGGGACCTGGGCAGCATTAGACCATGCCAGGGACAGCAGCCCTCCCCAGAGTGCTTCATGTGGGGGACCCTTCCATGGGGTCAGTCCTTTGGGACAGCCTGCTCTGGCCTGGGAGCAGGGCCTGTCTGTCCACAGGTCTCCCAGGGGATCCTGGGCTCCTCTCAGGCATCCACCCACCCACCCACCCCTGTGTGGGCTCCTGCAGGGGCTGAGGGGGGATCTCTGCATCCCCCATGGATCCTCAGGGGCTGTGGGTGGATCTCTGTATTGCTGTGGATCCCCATGGGCTGTGGGGAATCTCAGCATTCCTGTGGATCACAGACTGTGGGTGGATCTCAGCATTCCTGTGGATCATCTCTGTATCCCCAGTGGATCCCCACAGGCTGTGGGTGGATCTCTGCATCCCCATGAATCTCTGGATTTTGCCAGCATTTTACCAGTAAAATCTGCATCTCCCGTGGATCCCCATGGGCTGTGGGTGGATCTCTGCATCCCCTGTGGATCTCTACAGGCTGTGGGTGGATCTCTGCATCCCCTGTGGATCCCCATGGGCTGTGGGTGGATCTCTGCATCCCCATGGATCCCCAGGGGCTGTGGGTGGATCTCTGCATCCCCTGTGGATCCTCATGGGCTGTGGGTGGATCTCTGCATCCCCTGTGGATCTCTACAGGCTGTGGGTGGATCTCTGCATCCCCATGGATCTCCATGTGCTGTGGGTGGATCTCTGCATCCCTGTGGATCCCCATGGGCTGTGGGTGGATCTCTGCATCCCCTGTGGATCCCCAGGGGCTGTGGGTGGATCTCTGCATCCCTGTGGATCTCTACAGGCTGTGGGTGGATCTCTGCATCCCTGTGGATCCCCATGGGCTGCAGGGGCACAGCTGCTGCTTCACCATGGTTTCACCACAGCCTGCAGAGGAATCTCAGCTCTGGAGCCTGCAGCACCTCCTGCCCCTCCTTCTCCACTGCCCTTGGTGTCTGCAGAGTTGTTCTCACATGTTCTCACTTGGGTCTTTTCTGGCTGAAATTAAAACTGCTCAATCAACCTTTTTGTTTATCTTTCTTCTTAAATCTGTTGTCAAAGAGGTGTCACCAGCCTCTCTAACTGGCCCAGCTTTGGCCAGCAGCATGTCCATCTTCAGAGCCATCGGGGATTGGCTCTGCCAGACATGGTGGAAGTTCCAGCAGCTTCTCACAGAAGCCACCCCTGTAGCCCCCTGCTATCAAAAGCCAAGCCATGAAAAACCAATACACCAACCTAGAGAGAGAACCTTCAGAGGGACCTGGGTCTGTCTGACCCAGGATGGAACAGGAGGAAGGAAGCAGGACATAGTTCCTGTGAAGTTAATGATATTTTGGAGAGGCAGAATAGTCAGAGCAGTGGTACATAAGTTACCAGAACTAGTCTGAAATATCATCATGATGGGATCAGTAACCCATGCTTTTATCATTTCATACCAATTCTGTATCTCAGTTATTTTCACTTTTATAATCATTTCACTGTCAGTTCACACACAGAGAGAGAACCCTGCACCCACCACAGCCTTGAAAACTTCTGAAGCTGAATTTTTGACAAAAGTGCTTCACAGCGTGGGAACTTGCTCTGAGCAGCAAAGGGAGGAAAGGCCTGACAAAATGAACATTTTCCTAAGCTCCTGAGTCAAAAGCATGTGGAACTGGCTGGGGCAGTAAAGCAGGACCTGCTGGAGTCAGCAAGGGAAGCAGGGATTTGAGACCAGAGCATGGAATTGATTCATGGGGATGACAGAGAATCACTTTTCTCTCTTTCTTCTGCCATGTCATTTGTGAGCTCTGGACCCTGAGCCTGTGAGATTTGGACTTAATTACAGATCAGGACGAGGGCAGGCACCACTTTGGGTCATTCCTTTTGACTTCAGCAGAGTTACCACACAGTTTTATAGACTATAAACTAGACTTTAGACTGGCTCTGCTGTGGCTTCCTCCCAGCCCTCCACACCCACCTTTTTGATCACCCTGAGGACCAAGCTGGCACATTTCTCAACCTGCCTGCAGGAACTGCTCCTGGCTGGTCATTACAGCCCTGCTGGGTGCACACAGATCCCAGTTTCTCTCTGGGTTTTCTCAAAACTGATTTTTCCCTCATCTGTTCTCCTGGCAAAGCTCTGACATCTGGCAGAGACACAGATTTCTGTGATACTCTCCCAGTTCTTGGTTCCTCCTGCCTTCTGCTCCCAAAATGCCCACTGATCATTTTTTCATTTCCTTTCTCTTGACCAGTTACCAGCCCACACCAACTGAATCCTTTTAAGAGAGTTTCATGTGGGCTCATTTTGAAGAGACTATAAATTCAGCCACTAATTTCTGTTGGACCAGATGCCTGTTGGCACCTTCAATTAATGGTTTCCTTTTCTCAGACCCTCCTCTTTTTATCTCCTACCACATTTACCCTTTATGATTTAGTCTACTAATTCTATTCCTTACTTCTACCTTCACTCCATCTGATGGGCTTAAGGGTCTGTGATTCCTTGGGTTGCCCCTGGAGGCTTTTTGAAAGCTGGCGTTGCATTTGTCCCCTTGCATTTTTCAGGCAGCAGAACTGGTTTAAGCACTGGGCTAAGCAAAATGGTTAGGAGGTCAATAGTCTCAAATTTGGGTGCCTTTAGGAGCTGTGTGAATTTCACCTGATATTTGTTGTTATTCATCCTACCCATTTGTTTTCAGATTTGTCCACATTAAGAATGACTTTGAGGGGAGCACCCACAGCCTGTTCTCAGGGGAAAACAAGAAAATTATTTCATTTTATGGTGATGGCCTTGTGTTTGAGCAGCTCTTCCCATCCCTGCCACCTTTTGGCCTGTTGGATTGCCTGCATCTCCTGTGTTAGAAATATTATTAGTGGCTGCAATTACAGAGAAAATGTAATTAGCTATTAAGAGTTGTCTGGCTCATTTGCCCCATTCCCAATCATGTGAAGGGGTGCAAGGGACTGACTCTCTTTGCACAATCGTAAAATTCCGAAAGCCATTAGGATTGAGGGGATAACATGGATGTTTGATGTTTGTCTCCATCAGCCTGTCATCAGCAGTGAGGTCACCCCAGCCAGGATTTTGGGAGGAAGGTCCCTGGCATTGCCCCAGCCTGGGTGAGTCAGACAAGTCCTGCTTATGCCAACACAGGACTTGGCTGTGGAGACACAAAGCTGCTCCTCCCACCTCTGGGCAGGTGACCACACTGCCCTGGGAGCCAGATCTGGCTTCCTTTATCCATTGTCAGACCAGCATGAAAGCACCTGGAGAACAGCTCTAAAAGCCAGAGGGGTTGTGTGTCCCTCAGCTGTGCCACATTCTCTTTGTGGGCAAGTAGGATGGCTTATTTCCATTGTACATCAAGGTTTGGGAAATCAGCTAAGAGTGGTGAGAAAAGAGAGCTTTACTCTTGATCTTGAAAATTAGATTGTAGGGTATGTCTTTACAAAACTGCAGCTCAGAGACATCTGAAGTTTGGCAAGAGAATCCTCAGAAGATAAAACAAAAATTATCTTTTGGACCAGAAACAAACTTGAGTATTTGGTGATGCCCTTTGGCCTATGTAATGCTGCAGTTACCTGGCAAAATTTTTAATTATGCTTTTTTGAGATTTACTAGATTCCTTTATAATAATGTTCTTGGACAACAGCATTATTCTTTTCACAGGACATGAACCAACCTGAGCAGCTTGTAAAATCAGTCCCAGAATATTTGAGTTGTCACAAACTTATATGCCAAATTAGAGAGGTAAAATTCTGAAAGGTCTTCCATGGAATTCCTGGGCTTCTTCAGCTCCCCAGAGGCAATGGAAATGAACTCTGAGAAATCACAGATGTGGCCACGCCAAAGACAGTTACAAGGTTTCAGTGCTTTCTTAGCTTCATTAGCTTTTATCACCAATTAATTAAAGACTTCACCAAATAATCTTCCCATTTCTGGACTTACTAAAGAGGGGGATGTTTGAATCTCACCACCTCAGTTTAGAAGCCTAGGATGTACGTGCCTACATCTGAGCTAGACTTTGGATTTCCTTTCTTGTCCCATGGGGAGAAACCAGTCCTTTCACTGTGTGATTCATGCTGCCTGGTTTAGATGGGAGGTTTAGGTGGAGGTAAATCACGCCCTGGTTGCTGAGGAAATATGGGATAATTTTGAACAGGTTTTTATAATTGTCCCATTCATAATACCCACAGACCCTTCAGGTCATTGTGAAAGCAGCTCTTTCTCACTGTGCTGGAGGAGCAGTTCCAGTCAGGTAAAGACCTTTCAGCCACAGCTTGCTCCCAAATGAGCTATTCTCAGTGATGACAGCAGCTGAATTCAAGAGAATTAGCAGCAATTGATGAGCTCCTGCAGCAGAGCCACTCCTGCCCAGCCCGGGTGGGAACACTGGGGAGGATAAAGCACCATGGTCACAAAACTCAGCCACTATTAACCCACTCTGTCTCTGATTATCATTCTGTTCACCATCTTGCCTTTTGCCTGTTGGAAAGATGCAGAAAGTGGGTTTGGATTAAAACCAGCTCTGGTCTGCAGTCCTGGAGGTCAGAGTTAAAACCACTTGGGTTTGTCACTGTGAGCTGTTCAGCCACCCTAAAGAAGATTCTGCTGACTCATGGCTCACAGTCTTCAAGCAAAGCCAGGTGCCCATGCAAGGCACCCTTCAATGTCTTCATAAAGGACTCAGAGGCAGCAATTGAAGGTATAATTAAGTTTGTTGGTGACACTAAGCTGGGAGGACACATAGGGCCTGGAGAGAGCTCAACAGATGAGAGAGCAGAACAATTATGGAATCATAGAATGTCTTGGGCTGGAAGGGACCTTAAAGATCATCTCATTGCACCCCCTGCCATGGCAGGGACACCTTCCACTGTCCCAGGCTGCTCCATCCCTGTCCAGCCTGGCCTTGGGCACTGCCAGGGATCCAGGGGCAGCCACAGCTGCTCTGGGCACCCTGTGCCAGACCCTCCCCACCCTCACAGAGGATTTCTTCCTAATATTTAAACCTAATCTCTGTCAGTTTGAGGCAGCTTCCCCTCATCCTGTCACTCCAGGCCCTCAAACACTCTCCTTCCATCGTCCTTGCAGGCTCCCTTAAGTACTGGAAGGCCCCAGTTATGGCACCCCCAAAGTCCTTCCTTCTCCGTGCTGAACAATGAAGTTTTAACCAGGGTAAGTGCTGGATTCTGCACCTGGGATGGAGCACTTTGGATGTGTGGGCATGCTGGGGAATGAGGGGCTGCAGAGCAGGAAAGGAAAGGGAAGGAGAAGGGACCCTGGGGTCCTGGGCCATGGCAGCTCAAATGAGCCAGAAGGGCCATGGGGTCCTGGGGGCCCAGCAGCGCCAGGGAGATGATGGTGGCAACAGTCCCCTGAACAGGGAATAATTGGCACTATTCATGCAATGAGTCATTAGCATTGACTCCATGATTGAAGAAAGCTGATCAACTCCTTTATTAGGCTATCCTATACTATACTATACTATTAGGAAACTCGTAACCCTTGCAGCCTGTCCAATACTGCTTTAACCTAATTGGTCAATCAATCCACACACCATCCAGTGGCCAATGAAGAAACCACCCTTTGATGAACAATCTCCATAACACATTCCACATGTGCACAACAACAGGTGCAGCAAGTGGAGATAAGAATTGTTTCTCATTCTCTTCTCTGAACTTTCTCACAGCTTCTCACAGCTTACCAGGAAATCCTGGGAGAGAGCTGTCTCTCTCTGTTCAGAGGATATGTGATTACCACAGGTGATTGTCCTGCTCTGCTCTGCTCTGGGGCAGCCCCACTTCAAGTGCTAGGGGCAGTTTTGAGCACCACTATATGAAAAAAAATCTAAATCTGTTAGCATCCAAAGGAGGGGTGCTGGGATGGAGAAGGGTCTGTAGGGGTCACACGAGGAGCAGCTGAGGTCCCTCAGCTTGTTCAGCTGGAAGAGAGGGGACTGAGGGGAGAGCTCATCTCAGGCTGCAGCTCCTCATGAGGGGCAGCTCCGATCTCTGCTCTGTGTGACAGTGACAGGACCTGAGGGAACAGCTGGTGCTGTACCAGAGGAGGGTCAGGCTGGAGATCGGGAAAGGCTCTTCCCCCAGAGGGTGCTGGCACTGCCCAGGCTCCCCAGGGAATGGGCACAGCCCAGAGCTCCAGGAGTGTTTGGGCAGCGCTGCCAGGGATGCCCAGGGTGGGATTTGGGGGTGTCTGTGCAGGGCAGGAGTTGGACTGGATGATCCTGGTGGGTCCCTGCCAGCCCAGGAGATTCCTGATTCTGTGATGTGTGATGCACACATCAGCCTGCTTGCCCTGGCTGGGAGCCCACAGTGGAATGCTTGGTTCAAGGTATGAGCCAGTCACATTTCTGACCCAGGAGGTTGTTCAGAGATTAGAAGCTTCTCACTTTATTATTTTTGACCAGCCTAGCATGCCTGGGGACAGCCAGGAGTGTGTTTTATAGGCCAAACCCTGCCAATAGATCAAGGCTAAGGAACTGGAGGTGCCTCTGCATCTGTAATCACACCAGCTCTCTTTAGCTGATGTTTTGATGTAAGCTTACATTTCCTACCTCCACGGAATCAGAATGGCTTTTTATTGGCCTTATTAATCAGCTTAATTAGGATAAATGCACCTTCTACTGTGTACCTACCCTCCTGCTATTAAGGAGTAGCTAAGCTTTCCTTAATTTATAAACTTGCTGCCTGCTGGGATTTCTCAACTGCAAGCCTCAGATTTAATCCATGTTTTGGAAAGAACTTCTTATCATATTGAGAAAAAAATGCTATGTATTCTCTTTAAGGTAATGGGTTAATATAGAAACTAAACTAAACTCTGGGATGATGGTTTGGCCTGCACTGTTTGCTTGACCAGGTGTATTTTATCCTGCTTCCCACAGCATTCCTCCTTTCATTTATCTGTACAATTGTCTGGACTGACAGGTTGAGGTTTATCAATTATTTCAATCTCTGCCACACTAAATTACAAAAGGCCAGATTTCTCACCTAGGCCAGACTGTGCCTTCTGTACCCTTCTGTCTTCAGAAGGGTTCACAGTCCCTTCTGAAAATATCAAAGGAAGTCTTTAAAGCCCAGCCAGATTTTCATTGTTGGGAGTCTCCAACTTCATCAAAAGAAGAGACAGTCTAGACAAAACACCTACAAACTTCACTCTCATCTAAAAATGTAACTGTTGTTTTTATGGGGAACCTTTCACAATTTCTGCCCAGATCCACCCAATAAATTACATCTCTACTGCTTTGAGTTCTTCCTCTGTTTCATGAATCCCCATGAAGACACATTTGAAAAAGCACTTCCCTCCCTCTCATCTACCTTGGTGACCTTCCAGAGTGTCAAATCCAAAAAAATACTGATTATGAGGGAGCTCACAGGGCAGCATTTCTTTGCTTTGAGAGTTGTGCACATTGGAGAGCTCCTGGAAAGCCACTGAAAATCTCATGAAAATTTGCCATCCATCAGACACTGGGAAATCCAGGACACACTGTGGTAGATGGAGTCTCTGCAGAGCCTCCATGTCCAGGGAAACCCCTCCCCAACAATGCTGGACCTGCATGATAAATAATGGGCCAATAATCCCAAAAGCTTCCTACACTCAGCTGCCAACAGCTCTTCAAATCTCTGCCCTCTCTTAATACTTAATTAATCATCTCTTACTGATTTCTGCTTTGAGCTCTAATCCAGCCTTTTCCTGTCCCATCGACCTTATTTCTGCCTGGAAAAACATCTCTGTTTCTATTTTGTTCTGGTTGCAGTAGTTGCTCCAGTGGAGACCCACAGCACAGCATGGGGGTGTCAGATGGGTTCTTGAAGGCTTTTTTCCCCTTTCCACATCCAGGAAAACAGACTAGAAACATCTAAAATGCTTGGAAAGGAGGAATATGAAGGGCCAGCTGCCTACACAAGCAGTCTTAGCAAAGCCGGTCCTTGGCCATGCCTTTCTGAGGGCAGGCACAGGCTGCCCTGGGAGGACCACGAGCCCCTGCAGTGACAGATTGAATAAAGCAGGGGTGGCCACCTGCCAGAGAGGGACTTTTCATCAGGAGCTGGACTGACAGGACAAGCAGGAATGGGTTCCAGCTGAAAGATTAAGGTGAGATACATGGAAGAAATTCCTTGCTGTGGGGGTGGTGAGGCCCTGGCTCAGGTTGCCCAGAGAAGCTGAGGCTGCTCCTGCATCCCTGGAAGTGTCCCAGGCCAGGCTGGATGGGGCTTGGAGCAGCCTGGGATAGTGGAAGGGTATGCACCTGCCCCTGCACCCCCAAGGCAGCCAGACTCTGGGGGCACAACGAGTGCAACACAAGCAAACCTGTCCTAGAGGTAAAAACCCTCCTGAGGAACAGCCCTGACACAGCCACAACTCCCTGAGGAGAGCATGGCAGTGACTCTGCTGTCTCCAGGGTCATTCTGGATGAGAGGGGCCCTGAGCTGGGAGCACAGGCCTAAGGCAGATCCACCAGTCAGTGTCAGGCTGCCAAAGGACCACAAAGAGGCCCCAAGTGTCCATGTCCTCATGGCCAACACGCCCCAAGTGTCCATGTCCCCATGGCCAACAGGTCCAAGTGTCCATGTCCCCATGGCCAACAGGTCCAAGTGTCCATGTCCCCATGGCCAACAGGTCCAAGTGTCCATGTCCTCGTGGCCAACACGCCCCAAGTGTCCATGTCCCCGTGGCCAACAGGTCCCAAGTGTCCATGTCCTCGTGGCCAACACGCCCCAAGGATCCATGTCCCCGTGGCCAACAGGTCCCAAGTGTCCATGTCCTCGTGGCCAACACGCCCCAAGTATCCATGTCCCCATGGCCAACAGGTCCCAAGTGTCCATGTCCTCGTGGCCAAAAGGTCCAAGTGTCCATGTCCCCATGGCCAACAGGCCCCAAGTGTCCATGTCCCCGTGGCCAACAGGTCCCAAGTGTCCATGCTGGAGTGCTGGCACCTCCCTCAGCAGAGAAGCCAGACAGGCAATTCCCTGATGGGAGGAGTGCATATGGCACCAGAACAGAACTTTAACACTAAATAAGTCACCTTGCTCTGTCCTAGGCATGGTGCCCTCCACACAGAGAAAAGAAAGTTATTGCTGGGACACAGCTCCCTGCTGTGACCAGAGGATGTTGTTCCCTCTGGAAAACCCAGCTGCAGCCCCTCAGGGCTGTGCATCCCCCAGGGCACCCAGGGCTGCCCACCCCTGTCTGCCAGCACTGGGACATGCTCCCCTCCATCCCACCCATCCTGGAACCTGCTCCCTCACAGCTGCAGAAGACAATGCAGTTAAACAGAGGAGATTCACAGGCACCATTAAGTCATGAGAATTCTAGGGGGAAACAGGAGCTTCTGACAGCAGGACTGGGTTTGGGTGCTCACACTGGCAGGGAGGTTGGAAGCTCATGTTTTGACATCCCTGCTGGTTGCTGTGGGGTAAACAGTGAAGGGACCCTCAAGCAGGGTGCTTCTAATTCCTTTTTTTGACAGTTGTGATTCAGTGCAAATCCATTTGGCTGCATGACCTGGAAGCTGGTGGATGTGGAGGATTAAGGAGCAGGTAATTGCCAAAGGCTTAGAGAGCCAAACTCTTAAATCACCAAGGAGGATGTGGATGAGATGGGTTCATCTCTTCAGATCAGTCCCCACATTCTTGCAGAAGCAGCAGAGCCAGAGGAATGCAGAGCCTGCACACATCACTAATAATGAATTGTTCCATTGTGACTTGTGATGGGAAGGTTCACTAATTAGAGGGAGTTTTTGAACTGCAGGGGGTTACCCTGGCAGTGGCCAGGATCTGTGGGCAGGCCCTGGTGCTCTCCTGGGTTGGGAAATCATGAGCAAAACTTGTGCAAACTCCCCACCTCTGGCTGCCACGTGCTGGACCAGGGCCTGAGGGCTCAGCACTGGTTTTACCCAGCTCCTTCTGGTGCAGGTAGGGCAAAGTGGGTGGGACAGCAGGGAGGCAGAGCAGGGGTGGGAAGCAGAGCTCTGGGGTGAGGCAGTTCCTGCCTAATCCATGCTCTGACCCAGTCCTTGCATGTCCCCATGTGCCTAATGCCACATGCAGCTGCTCTCCAGAGCCCTGGCCACCCTTGCAGTGCTGGGGAGGCTGTCACCACTCACAGCCACCAAGAGGTGACCTGCAGGGGCTGCCAAGGACCCTCCCTGTCACAGCACCAGGCTGCTCCTGCTGTTCATTCCTCCCACAGCTCCAGGTAGGGACTGGCCCAGATGTTCCTCCTGAGTGAGAGAGGACACCCCACCAGCCCCTTTTGCTCCATGGCAGCTGCAGAATGTGGGAACCTTTGCCTGCTGGCAGCAGATGCTGCTCTGGTGGGAAGCCCTGAGTGCCAGCTCTGCTCCCTCCCTTCCATTGATGGTGCAATGAGCCCAGAGCCTGTGGCCTGGTCTCCTGGGAGAAAGGCAGTGAAGCATGTGGGCCATGTCTGGAAATCAGATGCCCTGTGGGTGATTCATTGGCATTCCCTCTGCTCATGCACCAAAAGATCATCTGTCCTGTCCAGACAAGTTTCACCAGTGTGAGCAACAGCAAAAGGCAGCAATATTCCAAAATAACAATATCTGAGAGGCTGGAGCTGACAGGATCCACCTGTGGGAAACGGCCCCCAGGTGTTCTCAAGGAACATCTGGTGGGCACCCTGTAAGGTGGGCAGTGAAACACCTTTCCTGGCACAGAGAGAGCCATCAAAGACCATGGCAGGCTCCTGGCTGATGAAGGCTGCACATTCTGCAGCCTCGCCACTCCAAAATGCACAGGGCAAACATCTCTGTTCACCCTGCTGAGTGCCAGCTGGGGAAGTCCCAGCAGCAGCTGGCCAAGGGAGGGTTAAATGCCAGGCACACACCCCTGCAGGTACCACCCAAGAGGCTGAGAGGAGGAAGAGGGCACTCTGCTGTTCCCTGCCCCTTCTGTCCCCCTGAGCTCCTGCTGCACCGGCCACAGGGCAAACATTGCTGTGGCTCATCCCTGGCCTCCACAAGATTCCTTTCCCTGAGGGTTTTCCCTGCTCCTTTCCCATGCTTGGGATCTGCATTTGAGGAGGATGCTGGGCAGGTGCCTTCCCTGCTCCCCCCTCCCTGGGCAGGGCAGGGTTTGCTCCTGGCTTCTCCCACAGCTCTGGGGAAGGGCTCCTGGCAGACAGCTCGTGGCTCTGCAGGTGACCTGCCAGGTGTGACTGTCACAGTCTGTGTCACAGTCTGTCCTCTAGCCCCCAGCTGCTCTGGACATGTGCAATCTCTGTCTGCTTGAGCTCTGGGCACTCCAGTGCCTCACAGTGCTGTGCCAGGGCAAAACCAGCTCTCCTCTAAGGTCTGCTTGATCACAGAATCATGGAATCATTGAGGCTGGAAAAGGCCTCCAAGATCAAGTCCAGCCATTAACCCAGCACTGCCAAAGCCACCACTAAACCATGTCCCCAGGTGCCACATCCACACATCTTTTGAACAGTTCTAGGGATGGTGACTCCAGCACTGCCCTGGACATCTTGTGCTAGGGCTTGACAACCCTTTGAGGGAGGGTTTTTCCCTAATATTCAGCATTATATTCTCTAATATTCAACTTGAGGGTGTTTTCTCTTGTCCTGTTCCTGTTCCCTGGGAGCAGAGCCCAACTTCCCTTGGCTGTCCCCTCCTGTCAAGGAGCTGTGCAGTGCCAGAAGGTCCCTCCTGAGCCTCCTTTTCTCCAGATCCCTCAGAGACCAGACTGCTGCTCCAGACCCTTCCCCTTGGTGGTGCCTTGTTGGGTCACAGCAACATCTCTGCTCTCCCTTCTGAAGATCTCAACCTCACCAGAAAGCACCTGGAGCTCTGTTTCAGAGAACTCAGAGGACATTGCTCCCAGCCCTGGAGGTCTGTCACATATCCCAGACCTGGGTTAGCCAAGGTGGAGCTTTAAAATGAGAAGCATTGTGAGACAAACGATGGGTAACAAAAGGGGGACAAACAATGGGTAACAATGGGTAACAAAAGCTCCTCCAGCACAACTTGAGGGCTCCCTCCTTGCTAAGAGCTGCAGCCATGCAGGTGGGGTAGGTCACTGTCACGGACATCTTTTCTGGAAAATCCTTTCCTTAGGATGTTTCCTCCTGAGAAGCTGAGAGGCCTCAGGAACAAAATGTAACCAATGGTTATCTGCTGCTGTGGAATGCAACAGGTGCATCTGGGATTGGTCTCATGTGGTTGTTTCTAATTCATGGCCAATCACTGCCCAGCTGGCTTGGACAGAGAGTCTGAGCCACAAGCCTTTGTTATCATTCCTTCTTATTCTATTCTTAGCTAGGCTTCTGATGAAATTCTTTCTTCTATTCTTTTAGTATGGTTTTAATATAATATATATCATAAAATAAAAAATCAGCCTTCTGAAACATGGAGTCAGATCCTTGTCTCTTCCCTCAACCTGAAACCCCTGTGAACACGGTCACAGGTCACCCCCAGCCAAGATTCCTCAATGTCTCAGGGTAACAAAAAGCCCTTTTATGTCCAGTCATGAGCCTGGGGGGTCTGGTGAAAGTTCAGTCTCTGTCAGGAATAGAAGGGCAGGCCAAGGAACCATGGAAAACTTCTGAGCTCAGACACAAAACTGCACAGATCCAAAAGTCCCTCACATCTGCCAAGCAGAAGAATGTCATAACTAAATATTAATTTTTATTTGGACCTTTACAGAAATGATGTATGGCTGGGCCCTGCCCCAGAAGGCTGGTGCAGTTGTATGGGGTTCTGGGAAAGACTGTGGGACTGAGCTACAGACATCAATATTACATCTCTACCCCCAAACTGTTGGGAGAAACATGCTCAGGGAGGGTGTCACATAACTGATGAAAATCATTACTGAAAGAACCAGATATAAAGCGAATAAATCAGATTGATTTATCAGAATTGGATTGATTTATCAAGATCAAGCAGAATCCTGCCCACAACAGCAATGCTCTGAAAGATCAAGGCCAACAATCAGATTAGCTAAAGCATGATTCTAATCTGCTGTGGCCATGAATTAACATGGTGATAACAGGATCTGGGAAGAGAGCCTTGATCTCCACACCAGCCTGCAAAAACCTGCCAGGAAGAAGTGCCAGCAGCTGGAGCTGGGCAAGCTGTGGAGATAGGAACTGGTCCTGGCAGGGATGGAGAGAATTTTCCTTCAGCAGCCCGTGGGATGCTGTAGTCTGGGTGTGTGACTATGCTGATACCCCACCAGTGCCCTGGCTGTGCTGAGGAGGGCTTGCACAGCAGCTTTCCCCTCTCTTCCCCCCCAGGAGCAGTCTGGGTGCATGTGAGAAGGGACAGAGCACAGCTTGGGCAGCTGTGACCTGAGCTGGCCAGAGGATGTCCCACCTCCTATGGCACCAGGCTCAGCACTGAAAGCTGTGGGGAAAGGGGCAGCAAGGGGGCACTTTTGTGGCTGTGACATTTGTCTTCCCAAGGAGCCCTGAGGTGGGACAAAGCCTTGCTCCCCTGGGAACACCTGCCTGGCGTGGGAAGCAGTGCATGATTCCCTTGGTTTGTTCTTCCTGTGCACTCAGCTTTGCTCTACCTCCTAAACTGTCTTTGTCTTGACCCATGGGAGTTCTCAGTGTTGCCCTTCTGATTCTGTCCCTGCTCCCACTGGGGACAGGGATCAGCAGAACTGGGTGGGATCAGCAGGCACAGCCTGCAGGGACAGGGGAGCTCTGTGGGCTGGTGCAGTCAGCCTTGCACTGGCTGCAGCTCATCTTGGCAACACTGCAGCCAGAGTGAGACCTGTGCTGTCCTCTTTGGAGATCTCCTCTTCTGAGAAGTCCCAATCTACACCATCTCTTTTGTTTCTTGGACTGCAGCACAATAACCCTTGAGGAGCCACTCAGCATCCCCCCTGCCTTCCTTCTGGGCAGCCCCATCAGCTGCAGTTCAGACCCTGACCTTGGGCTGTGTGGAAGAGGTTTTACAGTGACCCCTGTGAGCCACAGAGAAGTTTGAGAAAAGGATCCATGTTTACCCCTAAAAGAATTTTCTAGCCAGGTCACTGGGATAGAAACCAAAGAAGAAAGAAGGATAAATAAGAGAAACCTGTACCTGCCTATTCCAATGAGCACTTTGTCTCTCCTGATCAATGAGTAAAGTGTAAACTGATGAGCTTTGTAAGAATGCATAAAAAGCATGCATGCTAGAATAAAAACAGTTTGAAGCCTTCTGAAAATGGAGTGTTGCTCTGTATTGTCTCTGTCTCAACAGGGCTGCCTGCAAAGGAAAGCTCAGGACACAGAGGGAGAGACTCTGCTCCCCATCTGCTTCATCAGGCAAGATTTCCTGCTCCTGCAGTCTCACAGATACTCATGGGCATTATTACTTGATTTCCCCACCTAATCTGTTGCCCTCTGCTGCCATGACTTTGTCAGCCAGCACTGCTCTGAGCTCACCCTTCCTCTCTGAGCTGAGCCTCAGTGTGCAGCAAAGCACATTCCAGCCAGTTCCATAAATGTTATTGCCATCCACACAGAGCTCAGAGCCTGGACCAGAGCAGCATTCTGCATCTCTGGAGGCAACAGAAACAGTCCTGGAGAAGGGACTATGCTGGGTGACAGAGATGGATAAACTGCTGGGATCCCAGGGAATAGCTGCCTGGGGATATTTGACTCCTCTCGCAGAAAAATGTAATGAACATGGAGTAAAAAACAGTTGTTGACACTGTAAAATGGAGAGTAGCATTTTTATCAGAACTGAAAATTGCTGGTGGTTTTCAGCAATTTTTGGCTGATAATTATCTGTGTTCAGACCAAAGACTTCCCAAAAAGAAACATTATGGCTGAAAGCTTTTGAAAAATGCCTTTTGGACTTCTGGCCTTCTCAAGAGGACATTTCAAAAACAGCAGCTGTGAAGTTCAGCCAGAAGAAGCTGAGGCTCCAACCCAGAGGATGCATCCTGGTTGTGGGGCCACATGGCAGACAGGATGCTGTCACTCCTCCCCTCTGACGTGGGCAGACGTCCCTTGCGGTGCCAGTGCTGACAATCCAGGCATTTCTGAGCCCTTCCCCGGGGAGCTGCTGCTCCTGCCAGCACCTCAACCAGAACAGCCTGGATCTCTGTGGCCAGGCAGCCTCACAGCCCTGCCTCCCAAAAACCAGCCCATGATTTACAGACACAGAGTCTGGGGCAGCAGAGCAGGGAGCAGCTCTGTGCTGTTTTGTAGCAGGCTCCAGGCTTGCTATGGCCCCATGGAGGGCTGAGGCTTAAAGATAGCAATTGCCAAGTCATGATGAGATAGCAAAATAAGCTCCTGTCTTCTGCCTCTCGGACCCTAGCTTATCTCTGTAACCCCATAGGTCACTGTCCCCTAACCCCTACTATTGGACAAGTTTGGATCCCATATACCCTATAAAAAGGGGCTGTTTTAGCCCATTCTGGTTAGAAGAGCCATCGCTGGAACCCTTCACAGACCCCTCAGTAAAACCATCACTGTGGAACCACCAGGACCTCTCCTTCTCCTCTCTCTCATTTGCTTCCCGACTAGCCTGGGTGCCTTAGCAAGCAAGAGCTGAAATCCTAAGAGAGCTGATAATCACTAAAGAGCTGAAATCCATTATGCTTGCTAAGGTAGCCAGGGGCTGAGAGCAGCCTGGGTACCCAGACTGAGCTGTCCAGCCCTGCTGCCTGCTCGGGGGCAAATCAGCCCAGCAGGGAGTTGGGGTTGCTGTTTGACACTCCCTGCTTGGCTGGGGCTCACAGCCCAAGGTGGGAGATGGATCCCAGCTGCATCCCTCACCAGGCTCACTGCCTGCCAAGGACAAAGAGAAGCCTGCAGGGGTTTGGGCTGAGGTGCTCTCCAGCCAAGCCCAGCCATGGCCTGGCAGTGAGGAGCCCCTCGGGAGGCCAGGCTGTGTGTCAGGGATGCTGGGAGCTGCCTCCTCTCAGCCATGTCTGCTCCCCAGAGCAGCGAGCTGGCAGATTCTGTGGTGTCACCAGGAGGCCACAAGGCATCAGAGCTCTTGCTTTGTCTTATCCTTGGGTGGGTGGTCCCCATGTGTCAGAACCCAGGACATTCCTCTGGCTGCCCTGGGTGATTTGAGACCCTGGCAGGGGGCTCAGAGACCTTGGCACAGAGTCAAAGACACCTGTGCCTTTGATTTTAATGCATGGAAACAATTACCAACTTTGTGTGAGGATTTACAGGCCACAAGAGTTTGAGTAGAATGATAGTTAATTTGCCACAGGGTGAAAAAGTAGAATTTTGGGGATTTAGAATGGGGGTTCAAGAGGAAAGATGGAGGAATCTGGGAATGTCCTGTCTTTCTCCTTCTTCTTCTTGTCCTCCATCTTCTGCTGGGATGGTGGCACTTTTAGATTGGTTTAGAGTAGAGACAGACTGCCTAACATAGGTGATAGGTATTGGAAAATTATTGTAAATAAAGTACACATAGTTTGTATTATAAAAAGCTAACACCACCCCAAGGGCAGGGACTGTGTCACACCCCGACCTGCCAGACAGATCTCAGCAGGTCAGAGAAAGGATGGAATAGATAAGAGAAAATAAACAACCTTGAAAACCAGAGCCGAGGAATCTCGACTTCTTCTTTTGTCGCGGGGCTGGGAAAAAAAGACTCTTCAATACCTTGGGAGCCATTTCAGCAAGGCAAAACCCGAGACCCACACACAGGGAACAGCCTTTCCTCTGCTGTCCCGTGCCTGGTGAGCATCTCCCCTGCCCAGCACCCACTGCTGCCAGAGCCCCTGCAGGCTCCCAGAGCTGCTGGAAAAGCTCTGCTGGTCACTGAGATTGGGAAGGGCTGCAGGGCTGAACCTCCTGTGGGGAGGATTCCCTGGGTTTATCCATCTCACCCTTCCAAAGGCCAGAGGAACTCAGATTTGGGAATCATGGCTGCATACAGGAGTTCTTCCATCAAACCCCAGAGCTGCCAGTGCAGCAGAGCCAGTCAGCTCCACTTTTCTTGTGTAGACAAAACCCAACTCCAAGCTGAAATTTCCTTAAGACACATCTTGTATTTCAGGATTTTTTTGATGGTACTTTTCCTGTGAGGAGCCAGGTCGCTCTTGTGGGAGTTTAGCCATGGAAAAATTGCTGTGGATGGACCTGACTCATCCTGCCCCGCTCCCCAGCGTGAGTCAGGTATTGCGGTTCAGGTGGAAAGTGAAACCTGATGCTCTGCAGAGCCTGTGACAGGAGAAAATCCCCACGGGATTGTCCTGGGGAGTCCCCCTCCAGTGCCTGGCCTCACTTATGGCCCCCTGTTAATGAGAACAGGGCAGGACCAAGGAGCAGCTGATGGCAAAGGCTGCACAGACCCACAGTGCATTAAGGATGGAGCTGGCCCTGGATCAGGAATGGTGTGGCCAGCAGGAGCAGGGAGGTCATTCTGCCCCTTTACTCAGCACTGGTGAGGGAACACCTTGAGTGCTGTGTCCAGTGCTGGCCCCTCAGTTTGGGAAGGATGTTGAGATGCTTGAGTGTGTCCAGAGGAGACAACGAGGCTGGAGAGGGGCTGGGAACACAAACCCTGTGAGGAACCCCTGAGGGAGCTGGGGGTGCTCAGCCTGGAGAAAAGGAGGTTCAGGGGGACCTTATCACTCTCTGCAGCTCCTGAAAGGTGCCTGTGCTCAGCTGGGGCTGGGCCCCGTCTCCAGGCAGCACTGACAGAACCAGAGCACACAGCCTCGAGCTGCACCAAGGGAAATACAGGTTGGATATTAGGTAAAAGTTTTTCACAGAAAGAGTGAGAAAGTTCTGGAATGGCTGCCTGAGGAGGTGGTGCAGTCACCATCACTGGGTGTGTTTAACAAAGCCTGGATGTGGCACTGGGTGCCAGGGTTGAGTTGAGGGGTTGGGGCTGGGTTGGACTTGGTGATCTTGAAGGTCTCTTCCAACCTGGTCATTCTGTGATTCTGGATTCTCCATGTGCTGCATCCAGGCTGCCCTGGCAGAGCGTGATGGGTGCTGGAAGGGGCTGGAGAGGGCAGGACACGGCTCTGGGCCAGCCCTGCTGCAGTGCAGGAGGAGCAGAGCACAGGAGCTCTCTCCACACCCAGCGACACCAGGAGCCTGCTCCAGGCTCCACTGCAGCCTCTGAGCTGTTCAACCCTGGATGCTGAGAATTTTAAACTTTCTCTGCTGCCAGGCACTGACCCCCAAGAGAACACTGCATGGACCTGGGGCCGTGGAGAAGCTTCCAAAGTGGAATGATAGAACTGGGATTGTGGGTGTGGAGTTTGAATAGAGCTGTGTGATATCACAGGGTGGAAATCTTAGAGTTTAAGGGTTTAGAATATAGTAATATATATAAGGCAAGATGGAGGTTTTAGGGTGTGGCTGATCTTTCTTCTTCACCTTCTTCTCCATGGGTTTGAGTGGTATTATGTAATTGGTTAGAAAAGTCTGCATTGCCAACTCTGGGTGATTAGTTATTGGGTTAAAAGTAAAAATAATGTAGGTGTCCTTTCTTAATTGGATAGTTTAGCCTTAAAAGACCTTGTAGAGAAAGATAGTTTGCCATTTTGTAGCTTGTTAGTAGAATGCTGTAGAACTCACAGCTTGTGGGACTGTAACATAGATAAGAAATAATAAACATTTGAGCCCGAACACAAAATACCATCTTGAGCACTTTCAATCCTGACCCTGACAGAGGCAGAGAAGAAGATAAGGAACTGACACTGAGCCCTGTGAGGACACCAGCTCCCAAACTCCTCACACCTAATGGCCCAAACACCAGGGACTGATTTTGTGATGTCTGCAGAGCAATCAAGGTGTCTTGTAAAGAATGGTGAAAATGTCTGATTTCACTTTTTATGCTAAAACTGCTCAGGAATTGCTCCTACTGGAGACACCATTCCAAAAGCCAAGGAACTCAGATTTTGGGAATCATGGCTGCATAGAGGAGTTCTTCCATCAAACCCCAGAGCTGTCAGTGCAGCAGAGCCAGTCAGCTCCACTTTTCCTGTGTAGACAAAACCCAACTCCAAGCTGAAATTTCCTTAAGACACATCTTGTATTTCAGGATCTTTTGGTGCTACTTTCATCTCCAATCCACATATTGCAGGCCTATAATAATAATAATAGCAATAATAATAGTAATAATAATGGTAATAATAGTAGCAATAATGATAATACCTTTTGTATGTACATAACACCTTTCATCCAAGGATCTAAGTCACAATTACAGCCCCACACATTCCTGCACATTACAGCCCTATAATTCTAAGACTGTTCAAGTATCCAGACTTCAAAGGGAATGTGGATTTCCCCTCCAGCCCAGTCATGGTGCCCAACATGCTGGAGATGTTTCAAAGGTGTTTCAAAGGTGCCTTGGCAGTAGCCAGAGGTAGTCAGAGGAGCTCTCTGAAGCTAAAAAGAGCCGTCATGGGTTCTTCCCTTCCCTCTCCCAGCCCCTCTTTAGTCTCTCTGGGAACTGAGCACAGCCCTGGGATGAGGGTGATGCTCCCATGAGACCTTTGTGTCTGTGCAGTGGGAGGTGAAAAGACAGAAATGTTGTTGAAAGGAAAAGCAAGTGACAGCACAAGCTCATCTGGATGACTGTGACTTCCAGCCAAGGTAAAACCCACAGCATTTTGGTCAAAAGTAAGTTCACAGAAAAATTCTGTTCCACTAAAAAAATCAGTGAGGCTGGGGGAAATGGTGAGATTTTTCATTGTAAGACCTTTTTTTTTTTTTTTAAAGGGTTCAAAGATTTTCAGATGACTCAAAAAAGAAAAGTACTCTGGTTTGGGTCAAAGCAAAATGGTTTGGGGATAGTCAGAGCAAACTTGTTGTGTTTTGGTTTGGTTTAGTTTTAATTGCTTGGGAAATCTGAAGAGAACTTCCCTACTTGTTTAACCCAAGCCAGCCTTTTCCCTCCTTTTTAGGCTTAGCAAAGAGCTACACCAGCTGCTATTTACCCCATCCATTCAGGAGGAATTGTGCTGCAAGGAAGGGAACTTCCTACAGAAAACAGAACTGGGGTTTACAGCATCCCTGGCCAAGCTGGGTTCACTTCCTCACTGGGGTGCTCCAGTGCTGCCCAGGAGCTCTGAGAGCTGCTCCCTCTGCTCTGAGAGCAGAGCCTTGGCTGTGAGGAGTTTCTGAGCAGCTGCCCTGACTTGTGGCTGCTCCAGCAGCGAGCAGTGATGAGGCCAGCGGACAGGAAAGGCAGCCCCTAAATCTGAGAGTTCAGTGGTGCTTTTCTTTGTGTTGTAGCTGAACAAATGGAAAGCTCAAGAACTTTTTAATAAACTTCTAAAAGGTATTTTAGCTTGAGAGGTCCAGACGTGGCTGGAAAGTGCAGAGAGTCTCCAGCTCTTCCAGAGCACTGGTTTGAGCAATTGATCTCACATCACGTTGGGAAGGGGTTATTAGTAGTGCTTTAAAGATGGGGAGACTGAGGCACAGGAAAAGAAAAGGGCTTTGGGGTCAACCATAAGGCTGGGACAGGGCTAGAGACCTGTTCCTCGTGCTGCACTGTCCTTTGTGTCTCCCAGCTGTATCAAACAAGGGAGCCAAAGCTTGTGGGACACCTGTCCCCTAAAGTCTGAGTCCTTGTGTCCCTTCACCAGGAGAAACCCTTTCCCCAGAGCATCTGTGAGATGTTAGGTCTCCCCTGGAAGGGGACTGGGTGCACCCCAGAGTCTCCCCAGGTGAGCCAGGGCTCTCCATGGAGGAGCAGGGCGGTTTTCACAGCGTGTGCGAGCTCACCTCAGACACACCACACTAACCAGCATGGGCTGCTGCACATCTCCTCTCCCCCTTCTTCAATAAATCACAGCTTCCAGCATTCATGCTTTTGTCACTAATAAATCTTCTGCTGTCTTACACCACATGAAAGCACAACAATACCTAAACTGGCAGGCACTTCCCTGCACGGGACGCAGCTGCAAACACAACCTGCAGCACAGGAACCTGCTTCCTGCCCTGAGCTGGAGAGAACTCACACTCAGCAGGTAAAGGAGGGCTGCTCCATGCTCTAGAAAGACCTACATTTGTTGCTTTAATTTTTTAAGATTTTTTAAGCTTTCTGATGTTTACATTTTTGTAACAAACTTTCTGTAAATAACTTATTGTTTTGTATTCTTTTATGAAAGAAGAGAAATTTGATAGACTGTTTGTTCAGAGTCATTGGAGAGGTAGCACCTTCACTTTCTAATCTACTGTCACTTTTAGAATTCTATAAATGTTAGAGTCAGAAAAGAAACTTCTCTTTTTACCTTGACAACAACAGTGTGTGTGCATTGTGTTATTTCATGTCCTGTGGTGACACACGTGGAACACCATCAAACACACCTGTGCCACAGGACCTCATTAATGCATGGAACACACTGCCACAGGAAATCAGGGCAGCACACAAACCTCACCTGCACCTCTGATCAGGGTCCTGTCCTGGCTGTGGTACCTTTGCTTCACCTGAGCCTAAAGGTGCATCTCTGTCCTTTGCTGTATGAGGGATCCTTCCAGTTTTGGGATGATATCTGACCACTGCCAGCCCTGTGGCCAGGAGAAGAGAGCCAGAGAGCAGCTCTGTGGATCTGCATCTTCTCCTTCCCTTGGGAGCAGCCAGCTGAACACAAACAGCACAGAACCCCTGGCTGTGCCTGAGCCAGGGTGAGCCAGAGCTGCCTGGGGAGTGCAGCGAGCCCAGGGGAGGCTCTGAGCTGCTCACAGGGCTGGAGCCCCCCCTGCTCTGCAGCCAGGCTGGGAAACTGGGGCTGTCACCTGGAAAGAGCTCCAGGGAGAGCTCAGAGCCCTTTGCAGTGCCTAAAGGGGCCCCAAGGGAGATGGAGAGGGACTTGGGACAAGGGCCTGGGATGACAGGACGAGGGGGAATGGCTTTGAACTGCCAGAGATATTGGGATATTGGGAAGGAACTGTTCCTTGTGAGGGTGGGCAGGCCCTGGCACAGGGTGCCCAGAGCAGCTGGGGCTGCCCCTGGATCCCTGGGAATGTCCAAGGCCAGGCTGGACAGAGCTGGGAGCAGCCGGGGGCAGTGGAAGGTGTCCCTGCCCATGGCAGGCAGGTGGAACAGGATGGGCTTTCTGGTTCTTTCCAACCCAAACCCTCCTGGGATTCTGTCATTCTAAGATGAAGTGCTCACATGGCTGTTTCCTTTCTCAGCCCCCAGGCTCTGAGGGGCTGGTGCAGGGGGACACTTTCAGGGATGCAGAACCAGGGATGAAGCAGAACTGCAGAGATTGTTTCCTGCAACCAGAATTTTTTCTTGTATCCTCAGGGAAAGACAGAAGATTAATTTCTATCTAAAGGTGCAAATGTCTTTCCTGCAGGTCTCATGCAAAGATAAATATTTGCTTTACTGAGGTTGAGAAATACCCACAACTGTGAATTCTCTTGAAATTTCAAGACACAATTATACCCAGAGCCATCCCCACATCAGGTGACATCCCTGGGGAGGTGACTTGTGCCTTCTGACCCTGCAGGTCCCTGAGATCCCTGATGCTGCCACACCTCACAGTGCCACAGCCCCCATTGCTCCATGCTGGCACAGCCAGTGCTGGGAGGTGGCACAGGCAGGGGTGTTCCAGATTGCAATGCAAGATGTTTTCAATTACCATCTGTATGGCAGATTATCTTTTGTCAGTGGGCAGTTTGCCTTATCTCTCTCTGAGTGATCACATCCACTCCTCCCTTGGGAGGGGACACCTGCTGATAACAGCCATTGAATGTCCCTGCATGGCTGATAAGAACTACAGCATCCCATTGGGAGATGTGAGCCCAGAGGGAGGAGCCAAGCATTCCTACCTGGATATAATCTGGAGATTCTGGAACACCAGCACAGCTTCTGCACTGGATTGCCCAGAGGAACAGCAGCTGCCTCTGCCCCTGGATCTTCAGAGGCAGAGACTGCACCTTTCTCCAGGATCCCTGCTCCAGCAGAACCAGCCCTGGCACTGCAGGAGGGCTGAGCCACAATTCCAATGGTTCTGCTGCCCACAGCCTGACCCACAGGGTGTCAGGCTGGGTTCTGACTCTGGCAGTGTTGTTCTAAGGTACTGCATTGTTTATTTTATCCTTTCATTTTTTTCTTCCCTATTAAAGAACTGTTATTTCCTGCTCCCATATTTTTGTCTGAGAGCTCCTTAATTTAAAATTTATAACAATTCAGAGGGGTGGGGAGGGTTTACATTCTCCATTTCAGGGGAGGCACCTGCCTTCCTTAGCAGACTCCTGTCTTTCCACACCAAGACAAGGGGGAATGTCCCAAATGGCCTTCAGGGCTCAGTGTCATCTCACCAAACCTTTCAGCCTGCTTGCCCCTGGTCTCCCTGCCATAGTTGGCAGAAGAGGCCAAATTTCTGCTCCCTTCCAGCCCTGTGGTTCCCACCGTGGCACATCTGATGGGATGACACGTGGTGCTTGGGCTTCACCTTGCCTTTGAAGCAAGGGAATGTTCCTAATTGGAGCCCCACGGGGATGTTCAGTGCTGGAAACCATCCTGTCTCCCGGGCTCTCTTTGTAGTGGGGCCTGTGGCTGCTCACAAGAACAGACAGCCTGTCCCTTGAGCATGTCCTGCCCTTACAGGTGTGTTCTACTGCTCCACTCCCATGGGCACTGCTTTTCATTTGCAAATCCTTTAAAGGGCTTGAAACAGCTACAGGAAGGCTGCAAACAAGGCAAAGGGAGACAGAGAGCTGTGGATAGCCTGAGAGACCTGTCTGTCCATGGAGGGGAGGAGACTGGGAGCTGCCCTCCTTCATCCCTGCCAGCAAAGCCTGGGCTGCTGCAGCTGGGAATGGTTTTCCATGAGCCCTTTTTGGGTCCTTGATGCATCCCTGCAGGACTGGAGGCATCACCTGAGCTTCCCTGGGTCCTGCCCCTGCTCTCCATTCTGGCACAGCTCCTGCCTCCCCACGGGCTGGAGCCTGGCTCTGTTTCAGCTGGGCAGGACGTTTGTCCTTGGTCCTGCTGCTCCTCACAAAGACCTTTCCTGATCTCTTTCCTGCTCCTACCAAACTCAAGCCATTCCCCTCCCAGCCCTGCCCTCTGCCTTCCCACCACTTTTCAGAGCGCTGCTTGCTGATCCCTGTCCTGACTCCTCTCCTGTCCCTCCGGTCCCTGTCCCACCGGCAGGACCCCGTCCCTGAGCCCAGCCCAGCCCCTGGGGCAGGACCTGAGGAGCAGTTCCAGAGGCAGGGAGGCATTTCACACCCCGGCTGCATGGGCGGTGTCCGGGGCAGCCCCTGCCCTGCCCTGGGCAGAGGGAGCTCCCCAGAGGGGTCCCTGGGCTCCACTGCAGAGCTGGGAGAGCTCTGCTCTCCCTTCCCTTCCCAGAGGGTCCCTGGGCTCCCCATGCACCCCAAAGGGTCCCTGTGCTCTCCCTGTTCCCAGAGGGGTCCCTGGGCTCCCCCCGTTCCCCGAGGGGTCCCTGGGCTCCCCCTGTTCCCAGAGGGGTCCCTGGGCTCCCCCTGCTCCCCCGATGGTCCCTGTGCTCTCCCTATTCCCCGAGGGCTCCCTGGGCTCTCCCCGTTCCCAGGGGTGTCCCTGGGCTCCCGGTGCCTCCCCGTTCCTCCCCCGGCCGCCGCTGCTCCCTCACCCAGGCAGGTGCAGGGGGGGAGCGGCGTTCGCAGCCCCAGCGCTGCCTTTGGCACCGGAGCCCCCAGCAGAATCAAAGAGCTTTTCAAAGCAAACCTTCAACTGCTTTAATCGCCGGCGAGAGCTCCTCCCACACACATCTAAGGGCCATGAGCTCAGTGTTTTCGTTGCCCCGGGCAGATTTATGAGGTTATTCTTGAAGAAAGGGCGGGAGAGAGGGGAGGCTGTGGCATATTGCTTAGCCCGGGGGGCGGGCAGGGAGCGGGGGGAGCGAGGGAGGCTTTGCGCTGCAAGGACCTTGCAGGGAGCCGGGCGGTGCAGGAGAGGAAAAGCGGGATGGGGCTGGGCGAGCTGGAGCCCAGGGCTTGTGACCGGCCAGCAGCAGCTCCCTCCATCCCCCGGCTCCCTCCCTCCATCCCCCGGCTCCTCCATCCATCCCCCGGCTCCTCCATCCATCCCCCGGCTCCTCCATCCATCCCCGACTCCTCCATCCATCCCCGACTCCTCCCTCCATCCCCCGGCTCCCTCCCTCCATCCCCGGCTCCTCCATCCATCCCCAGCTCCTCCATCCCCGGCTCCTCCATTCCCCAGCCGGCACTGGAGCATCCCCAAAGCCCGGGCAGAGCGGCCGCGCTCCTCCAGCCCCAGCCGAGTCCCGGGAGGGTTTGCAGAGGAAGGAGGAGGGGGGAGGCGTGCTGGCAGTGCAGCCTGTCCAGCCAGCCCGGCCCCAGCTCTGGCACAGCGGCTCCAAGCAGCCCCTGCCCTGCCCTCCCTCCATGCACCTGCTCCGCTTCTTTCTTTTTCTTTTTCTTTCTCTGCTTTCCCTTCCAGTGCAGCTCAGGCCAGGCTGCTGCCCCTCCTGCAGGGTGACCTGGGCACCAGCTGCTGGCTTTGGGATGGGGCAGAGCTGTTCTGCATCTCCCCTCGTGCAGGAGTTGAATTCAGCCACTCTAGTGGGTCCCTCCCTTCTTAATCAGCCTAATCCCAATAACAATTTGCATCCACTCTGGAACAGAAAGCCTCACCTCCTTCTGAGAGAAAATTCATTATAAACTTCAAAATCCCCATCAGCATAAAAATAGACTTCTACTCCCTTACCTTCTTCCCCATTGCACTGTTGGTATCATGATCTATCCTACAATTTGCAACATGATATATGGCCTCAGACCCCTACATTACAAAATTTTTCACCTACCTACTATTCTTCCTAATCACCATACTCATCCTAATCATTGCCAACAACCTATTTGTCCTATTCTTTGGCTCAGAAGATTCCAGAATTCTGTGGTATCTGAAAGTGCCCCCATCAAGAGTCAGAGATCTGCTCACATCCAGATACCCTCACCACTTCCCACCAGCCCTGCAAGAGAAGCCTCCTTCCTTTGGAACTGAGATCCTTGGGATGTCTCAGATGGGATGGCACTGTAGGCACAGCCTGTGTCACCTGCATTGTCACCTGCATTGTCACCTGCATTGTCACCTGCATTGTCACCTGCATTGTTATCTGCATTGTCACCTGCATTGTCACCTGCAGCACTGCCTGTTGTGGCTGGAAGGACTTGAGGGATGCACCCTTGTTCATGGAGCAGTTTCCTCCATAGAGCACAGCATCCCATTAATGCCAGCCCTACCCACACTGGGAAAACAGCAGCCAGGTAAAGGGAACAGTGCTGGACCCAAACTTCATGGCATAGAGAGCAGTAGGGAGCAGAGCCTTGGCAGAAAAGGGGCCTGGGAGATGAAGCAGCAGGAGGAAATGGGAAGAGATGTCATGGAACTCATTGGAAATTCAGAGACTTCTGAACTTCCTTTCCCTTGGGCCTAGAACAAAGAGCCAGCATGTTAATATTTAGTATAGAACAAAAAAAAAAAAATAAACTGTGTTTTAAAAACAGCAAAATGTTTTGATTTGGTAGTCTTGAAGTCCTGTAATGTGAATATTAAATGGCCTATGGGTAAATGTAACACCAGCAGGTGAAAATATGTAAATGGAAATTCTTTTTTAGGAAGACACTGAAGTGAAAATACTGAAATGATCTCTCCTGATTGAACTTGTTACTACATTTCTACCCTTTACAGCCCCATGAACACTGTCCATTTTCATTAAGCTTTTCCTTTGCAATTAAATGAGATATTGCTTGGAAAACCATCCCACCAAACGTGCTCTTCAGGCAGCTCTAGGACTGACTTCACTATTAAGGCATGCTGAGAGCTTGGGGCTCAGCCTGGAGAAAAGCAGCTCTGGGGAAACCTCAGAGCCCCTTCCAGTGCCTAAAGGGGCTTGAAGAAAAGAGGGAGAGCAATTTTTGCATGGGCAGCTAGTGACAGGATAAGGGAGAATGGCTTCCCACAGACAGAGGGCAGATTCAGATTATATGTTCATAAGAAATTCTTCCCTGTGAGGGTGGTGAGGCCCTGGGCACCTCAGGGAGCCCAGAGAAGCTGTGGCTGCCCCATCCCTGCAAGTGTTTGGGGTCAGGTTGGATGGAGCTTAGAGCAGCCTGGGCTGGTGGAAGGTGGAGTGAGATGATCTTTGAGGTCCCTTCCAACCCAGACTGTTCTGGGGCTCTATGATTCATGGTCCTGCAGTTCTGGCTTTGCTTTGAGCACTCCCACCCCCCCCTCACTCCCTCCAGCCCCCTGACCTGGGCTCTCTCACCATATTTTGTCTGCTTGCTGAGGAGTTTGGTGTCTTTCCACTGCCCTGAGCCTGGAGTCCAGACACAGCCATGAAGCATCTGCAGAATCGTGCTCATCATCCTCAGTGCAGGGCTGAAGGCACACTGAGCACTGCCAGGGGACCAGGGCATTTCAGCTCCTGGGAGCTCCACTTTGCCCAGAGGACACAAAAGAACATTTGGAAACACTTGCTCAGGAGCTGTGCTGTTTCCTTGTTGCTGTTCAGTTTCTCTCACAAGCTGTGCCTGGTCCCAGGTATTCTCAGTTTGATTTTCTCCTCCTTGCAGGCTGGGGAGCACAGGACAAGAATTTCTGTTTCTGGTTAGTGCTCATCTCCCTGCTCCAGAGGGAAACACCAGCCAGAGCCCTGCATTCAGTGCCAGCAGCTCTCCCTGAAGTCAGTCCTTGGTTTGGACCAGCCCATTTGGGTGTCCCAAAGTGCCATTGAGCAGGAGTGCTGGGAGATGTTCCCCCTTGGGGCACTCACAGCAAAACACCAGCAAAAAGCCACTGTCACCCATGGGAGAGCCTGAGGCTGTGATTGAGGTGCTGGGCAAAGGGAGCTGAATCCCTGCCTGCCCCTAAAGTCCTTGGGATGCTGCTGGCAAGGATGCAGAGCACACCCGTGTCCCTGTGGAGTGCCTGTATGCAATCAGCAGATGGACTCTGTAGAGTCCCTCTGAAGGAACCCAAACCCTTGAAAGCAGGAAACCCTTGTCAGCCTTGATATTTTGGGTGTGGAAAAAAAAAGCTCCTCAAAGCTGATAAATGGTGAATATAAACCTGTGAATGCACTGCAGTGTGCAGGGCTCAGCTCTTCAGGTGTCCCTCACCAGCTTTATCTCCCTCATCCACAACCCCAAGCCCATAAACATTTCCCCTTGTTCCTACTTTGGTTTCCCTTCTCCCAGGCATTCCCAAGGATGAGATTGTAGACTTTGGACTGTACAGGCATCCTGGATTGCAAGATAAGTCTGTGTTCTATTGCCATCTGTCAGAGCTGGGGCCGTTCTCTGCTGTTGATGGGGCAGTTTTCTTTATCTCTCCCACAGCCAATCCTCCTCCAGGAAATATCCTCTGTTCACGGGCCATTATTTATTATCTTCTCTCAGTGGGCCACTGAGTGTCCCTGCATGGCTGATCCAATTCCATCATCCCATGGGGAGATGCTGCGCCCAGGGGAGGAGCCAAGCATTCCTACCTGGGTACAATCTGAGCCTGGCACAGCACAGCAGCCTTTGCCCAGTGCATTCCCAGAGGAGCAGCTTTCTGCTGCCCTGCATTGCCAGAGGGAGCCCAGGCCCATCTGCAGCAGCCCTGGAGCTGCAGAGGAAAACTCCCCCCTTGTGCAGGATCCCTGCTCCAGCAGAACCACAGCTGGCACTGCAGGAGGGCTGAGCCCCCATGGGATGGGGCTGTGCCACCCCCTGACACACAGGGGGCAGGGCCTGCTCTGACTCTGGCAGTGGTTTTTTTACTTCATTTTTAAATCTTTTTTATTTTCTTCCCTAATAATGAACTGTTATTCCTGCTCCCATATCTTTCCCTGAGAGCCCCTTAATTTCCAAATTATAATAATTCAGAGGGAGGGGGTTTACATTTTCCACTTCAAGGGAGGCTCCTGCCCTCCTTAGCAGACACCTGGCTTTTCAAACTGAGACAACAGGGCAGGAATGGCTCTTCCTATCAGTCTGCCAGCAGGAAGAAGGTCAGGCAGAGAGCAGCCCCAGTCTGCTGGTCAGCTGCAGCAGCATTTGGTAGTCCTGGGATGCATTGGGGCCTGAGAAGTGGAAGGGTCTGGGAGTGAGTCTGCACCTCTGTGGTGTGTTTGGATGGGTCCTGCTGCAACCTGGGGCTCCTGTGGTGACCATGGCACGAAGAAGAAGCTGCAGATGGGCCCTGGCACTGGGCAAGCATTGGGCACAGGATGGTGACTCACTGGTCTGTACACAGTCACCTGGGCCAGGAGGGCAGCACTGGCCCCAGGAAGGATTCAATTTACACTTTGCATTGGGATTTTGTGCTCTCTGCATTTTTGGCTGGTCCCTCTTTCTCCCTAGGGTGTGTGACTGTCCCAAAGGCACACAGGGGTCTCTGTCACTCCTGCAGGAACCCCAAATCCTTGGGGAGCTTTAATCACCCTTCAGCCCCAACACCCTCCCCAGGGCTGTCCTGCCTGCCCAGGCTTCCAGAGGGCAGCCCCACATCCTGCTGTGCCAGCTCCTGGGGCAGCTCCTGGGTGATCCCCATGCTGGGGGTTCTGGTGGCTGTCCCTACCACAGGGGGGCTGCCAGGGGCAGATGTTGCACATGGGGAGGGGTTTGGGCTGAGGGGAGCTCCTTCTGCTGCTGTGCTGCTGCAGGTGCCAGCTGTGTGTGAGCCTGCAATCCTGCTGCCTCACCCACCTGCTGCTCTGTGGCTCTTTACAAAATGCAAATATCAAGAAAAAGGCACCTTTCCCTCACTCTGCCCTGTGCTGGACGCAGCACTGTGTGTCCTGGGAAGTGTCTTCTTAGCTTCAAACCATTCCTGTCTCCTGCATATCCCTGTCAGGGCTCTGTGGCACCTGATTCCAGAGGGCAGCTCAGAGGAGATGCCCTCAGAGGGTGATGCAGGGCCCCAGACTCCCAGTGGGATGCTAAATTCCAGACAGGGTCTCAAAATGTCTCTGCAAGGTGAGAACAGCCGTGAAGGCTCCTGGTCCCGTTCTCCTCAAGGGAAAGAGTGTGGGGAATGAGGAGCCTTCTGTCTGGGAAGCCTCACGAGATGCTTGGTGATATCTGGGAGCAGCCAGGACCTGCTGCTTTTCCCTCCCCCAGCTCGTGCTGTGGCAGCAGCAGCCTGCCAGCCCCATCAGCTGTGCCCTGCCCCAGGCCCCTGCTGGTTTCCCAGGACACAGAACAGCTCTGCAGGCTGTGCCTGGCTCCACAGCGAGGTGTGCAGGGGCCTGGGGCAGGATCACAGCAGGCACTGGTGTTTCTGGGGACGGGCACAGAGCAGCAGAACTGCCTGACCCTCTGTGGGGCTGGGGAGACCCTTGGGAGGGGGGGGATGGCTCCTCCAGCTGAGTTTTGAGCCAGGGTGCTTCTGGTGCATGGCACCCTCCAGGCTTGCGCCCCTCATCTCTCCCCCTGCAGTATCTGCCTTCCCCCTCTCCCACAGGGCTGTGCTCCCCTGTCCTGGACTGCCAAGCAAATTGGATTCCATTTGCTGTTTTATGGCAGCTGGCTTCTGTTCATGGGCAGTTTTCCTTATCTCTGAGTGATCACTCCTCCCTTGGGAGGAGACATCTGCTGATAACAGCCATTGAATGTCCCTGCATGGCTGATAAGAACTACAGCATCCCACTGGGAGATGTGAGCCCAGGGGGAGGAGCCAAGCATTCCTACCTGGATATAATCTGGAGATTCTGGAACACCAGCACAGCTTCTGCACTGGATTGCCCAGAGGAACAGCAGCTGCCTCTGCCCCTGGATCTTCAGAGGCAGAGACTGCACCTTTCTCCAGGATCCCTGCTCCAGCAGAACCAGCCCTGGCACTGCAGGAGGGCTGAGCCACAATTCCAATGGTTCTGCTGCCAGCACCCTGACCCACAGGGTGTCAGGCTGGGTTCTGACTCTGGCAGTGTTGTTCTAAGGTACTGCATTGTTTATTTTATCCTTTTTTCCCCCTCCCTATTAAAGAACTGTTATTCCTGCTCCCATATTTTTGCCTGAGAGCTCCTTAATTTAAAATTTATAGCAATTCAGAGGGGTGGGGAGGGTTTACTTTTTCCATTTCAGGGGAGGCTCCTGCCTTCCTTAGCAGACACCTGGCTTTCCAAACCAAGACATCCCCACTCTGCCCCACTCTGCCCCACTCTGTCCCACATGCTGCTCACACCAGGGGGTTTGATCAGCCCTCACAAAAACAGGAGCAATAGTTAACAGTGTTACTGCTCTCCTTAACTATTGACTGGAAGAGTGTAGAGAAGCTGGAGCCAAAATCTCCTAGGAGCTGTGCAGGGGAAGGATGAGAGGTAATGGGCACAAAAGAACCATAGGAATTTGCAGTTTGATATTAGGAAACACGGGATGGTAAAGAATGAGGAAAAGGTGAGGGATTCTTAGAGATTCTCCTAAGATTATCCAGTAGATTTGCCTGCTGGACAAGATCCTGACCAGCCTTGCAAGGTGGACCCATTAGAATGTGGATAAGAGACCTCCAGAAGTGTTTTCCAGCCTAGGAGATCTGGGCAATCCTTCCAGTACCTCCCCATGTACATGGCTGGGGATAAGAGCCTGTCACACCCCTCTAGACCTGTGCAGGGTGTGGGTGTGTGTGCTCCCTGACCAGCTGATGTCCACACGTGGCCATGGCACCACTGGTGTTGCCTTTCCATCCCAAAGTGGTCTCTGCTGAGACAGATTCTCCCTTTCTTTCCTGCAAGTGACAGCTGGACAGGCCAGCACATCCCTGGGGGGACCTGGCAGGCACAACCAACACGGTGTCATTTTTTTTTTTTTGTGAAAGAGGAGCAGCCTCAAAAACTTGAGATCATTACCTCACCCCCAGCATTGCACCTGTCCCCTTGCAGGGGCTGGTAGCCAGTTCCATGGGGCTGAGGGGGTCAGGATTATAAATGGTTACAAAGCAGGTGAAATACTTTTGATTTTCTTTTTCCTCTTGGGTGTTAATTTGTAAAGAGTCCACTCTCTAGTAATTTTGATTTTTTGCTTTTGAACAAATTTTGAATGTTAAATATTCCCGTGTGACTATGAGGAGTAGTTTATTTCCAGCTGCCTCACTTTAGAAAACACTTTAGAAAACACTATTTTTTTGCTTGTTCCTTTTGCATCATTACTACTTTTCCTTTCTCATTAACTGCTCCTCACCCCTCCTGGGGCAGGGGCTGCCCTGAGCACCTGCACCCAGCTGCAGGCACCTCCTGGTGACAGCCAGGGGACAGCTGGGGGCAGAGGTGCACCAGCCCCTGTGATTCCCTGGGCAATCTGAGGTGGGGCTGCTCCTCCAGGTCATGTGCAGGGTGGGCAGTGGTGCCAGGGATCACAGCCAAGACAATATTTTAAGCACCAAGAAGCTTTTCCCATTTTCCCATCCTCCTGTGAGCCCCTTAGAGCAGTGACCTCTCTGCTGCACAGGAACCTTCCCCAATGCAGCTCCACTCTCCTGCACCCCCAGCTTGCTGCAGTCCTCTCCAGGGAGCCCCCAGAAGCTCCAGCCCCCTGTGCTGCAGCCCCAGATCAGCTCTGACACACACTGAGGGACAGAGAGGGGGTAGGTGACACAGGATGGCACTGGCACCTCAGCTGAAGGGGAAATCTCTCCCCTCTCCTGGACCACAGCTGCAATTTCACCAGCGATGGAATTTTCACCTCTGAAAACACCTGGATGGGGATGGATGACATCGGGGCCATGTTCAGAGAGGTGCAGAGTGAGCAAGGACAGGATTCTTGCAGGGACACAGGCACCGGGGGTGGGGAGCACTGCAGGATGGGGCACGGGCACCAGCTCATTAGTGTGAGGCAGCGTCTCATCAAGGGTGAGTACAGGATCCTTTCTTTTGCTCCGGAGGAAATGCTGCTCTCACAGTGCCAGCGACTTGCTGACAACACAGGGCACGGAGCAAAGAAGCTGGAAAGTTTTGTGAGCAGCTGCCCACCAGCTCCGTGCTCCTGCTGCCCTTCCAGGGCTCCCTCTTCAGTCCTTGTGGCTCTCCAAGCACTCCAGCATTTCTTTACATATTTGAATGGGGAGTTCAAGCCTGTATTTCCACGAAGAACTTAGATTTCACTCCTATATCCACGCTTCCTACAAAATTAATGCTGATTTGCTGTGACAAGCCAGCCCTGGCTGCCCACTGTACCTGATCTCACCTAACTTGCTGACAGTAGTGACAGGAGCAGGGAGGAACCCAGCTCTCCAGGGCTGCTCCAGTCATTCCCAGCTCATCCTGACTCTGCTTCCATCACATCTGTTCGGGGCTCTCCCTGGCAGGGTTAGTGGGGAAGCACCACACGGGTCGGTTTTCCCCAAAGAGGAAGGGAGGGACGAACACCGAGGCTCCCCCGACACCGCCGGGCCCGCCCCGCTCCCGGAGCGTCCCCCGGGCCGGGCCAGCCCTGCGGGACCGGGGCTGGGGAGGGGAGGGGGCTCTGCCCGGGCACGGGGACACCGCGGTCACCGACGGCACCGTGAGAGCCCCGGGAGCGGGGCCGGGACAGCCCATGGGGGCCACAGACACCGGGAACGGGGCCGGGACAGAGACGGGAACGGGGCCGGGACAGACACCGGGAATGGGGCCGGGACAGACACCGGGAATGGGGCTGGGACAGAGACGGGAACGGGGCCGGGACAGACACCGGGAATGGGGCTGGGACAGAGACGGGAACGGGGCCGGGACAGACACCGGGAACGGGGCCGGGACAGACACAGGAACGGGGCCGGGACAGACACCGGGAACGGGGCCGGGACAGACACCGGGAACGGGGCTGGGACAGAGACGGGAACGGGGCCGGGACAGACACCGGGAACGGGGCCGGGACAGACACCGGGAACGGGGCTGGGACAGAGACGGGAACGGGGCTGGGACAGACACCGGGAACGGGGCTGGGACAGAGACGGGAACGGGGCTGGGACAGACACCGGGAACGGGGCCGGGACAGACACCGGGAATGGGGCTGGGACAGAGACGGGAACGGGGCTGGGACAGAGACGGGAACGGGGCCGGGACAGACACCGGGAACGGGGCTGGGACAGACACCGGGAACGGGACGGGACAGACACGGGAACGGGGCCGGGACAGACACGGGGGATACAGACACCGGGAACGGGGCCGGGACAGAGACGGGAACGGGGCTGGGACAGACACCGGGAACGGGGCTGGGACAGACACGGGAACGGGGCCGGTGCGGACACGAGAGATACAGACACGGGGAGCGGGGGCGGTACAGACATCGGGAACGGAGCCGGGACAGCCCATGGGAGAACGGGGCCGGGACAGACACAGGAACGGCACAGACACCGGGAACGGGGCCGGGACAGACACGGAGAGAGCGGGTCCGGTACAGCCCATGGGGGCTCGGGGCCGGTACAGACACAGGAACGGAGCCGCGGCCAAGGGACAGCACCAGCAGCGTCCCGAAGTGCGGGGTGCTCCAGGCTGTCCCGAGGGTCCAGCCCCGCTGAAATCCAGGGCTCTGCCAGCAGCCGCGACAGTGCCCGGCTGCACCCGCTCCGGGCCAGCACCCCCCCCTGGTCCATGCACAGGGACCCGTGTCCCAGCGCTCCGTGTCCCAGCGCTCCGTGTCCCAGCGCTCCGTGTCCCTGCTCCAGCCACCGTGGGCAGGTGACGGCGCACTGAGCTCCGGGAACACCGGAATGTCCCTGGGCTCATGGGACAGCTGTGCAGCTCCCAGCCCAAGGGACAGCCCTGTGGGGATGACCTGCGGCGTCTCCTCTGAGGAGTGGCACCAAGGGGTGCCCCATCCTGTGGCACCTCAGGGTGAAGGGGGTGCCTGGCGGGGCTGCCCCTGTCCCCACAGGAGCAGGCAATGTTCTGCATTCTCCCACATGGTCCTGTGACTTCTCGCTCGTGGGCAGCCGGTTCCAAACCAGCCCCAGGGACAGTTCTGTGCAGTCACACCTCATGTCACAAGTGGTTCCCTCTCCCAGGGGAAATACAGCCTGCGTGACACATTTCTCTCGTCTTTCATGGTCTCCAGCGAGCATCGTCCTTCTCCTGCCTTATTTCCCTCCCAGCTAATCCAGCACAGCTCGGGCCATGCAGTGGCTGGCACAAGACTGCGCTCCTCAGGCGAGCAGGAGGAGCAGAGCAGCTCTCACCCAGCACTGGCAGCTTCCACCTGGCTGTGCAGAGCCTCCCTGGGCGGGTTTGGGTGCTCTGCCCTGCCAGCTGAGCACCTGCGCCTTTGGGGGAAAAGCACCCCCGTGGTGTGTGTGCCGTCCCCTCTCAGCAGCGAGCACAGCGTGAGCATCCATCCCCAGCCCCGCCTGGGGCTGCCGGCGCTCCCTGAGGGCTGTGGCACACACGGCTTCCCCTGGCACTGCCCTGGCTGCATTCCGAGCCGGGAATGCCGCGCTCCTGCCCAGCCTGCTGCCAAACAGCTGCCGCTGCAGCGCTGAGGACGAGCCCGGGAAGCATCAGGGATAACTTGTCTCCCTGAGAGTGATGGTTCCTCTCCCGCTTAAACCCTGGGATTTTCCACAGCCGTTTATCAGGATCCTCAGCCATCACCAGAATGATGGCACCGAGACCACCTCTGGGGATAGAAATGAACGCAGCAGTTTCTGTCAATTAACCCTTCGGGGTATTAACATCAGGAGGGGTATGAAACATTCAGATAATCAATAATTCCTCAATAAAATGAATACATAAATCATCACAACACTTACCAACCCCCCAAACCTCTCCCAAGGCTTAAATATTAATTTTAAAAAGGCAGCTCGGACACTGCTGGTGGCCAGCACAACCCAAACCCCGCAAAGCTCTGAGTTATTGCAGCTATTGAAATGCTTGACAGAAGGATCCCAGAGCAGTTTGCGTTAATTGCTGTGTAAAAACACTCCATTATGTGCTCAGACAATCAAAATCGACCCGGCAAGTCAGTTCAGGGTCCGCTGCAATCCCGGAGCGGAGCAGAACATCGCAGCATGAACAGTGCGGGAGGAGGGGAGCCGGGCAGGTCCTGCCCAAAGAGCTGCCTTTTCCCTTGTAATTTCGCTTGGTTTCTAATTTCCACAGGAAATTTAATTTCGGGAATATGTGGCACCAACTTCCAAGGCGGAGGAAAGCCGCAGCTGTCGGAGGGCTCCGGGGGAAGCATTGCAAAGAGAAGCAGCGAGGGTTAGGGTCAGGCTGTACTTACAGGTACGCGGTGAGAGGGCTCAGGCCGGCAGGGAGCTCCGAGAGCCCCAGCTCGGAGCAATCCACCGAGAGCACGATGCCATCCTGCTCGCAGTGGCACTGGGGCGGGCAGGAGGGCGCACCTGGCTCGGCGGGCACCGCCTGGCAGCGGGCACAGCCCGCCAGGACAATGCCCCACAAGAGCAGCAGCCCGTCCATGGGCACCGGGCAGCTCCGGGGATGCGGCCGGGCAAGGGGAGGCATCGCTGAATGATCTTGGTTATTGGGTTTCAAGGGCTGGGCAGGGGCGTGAGACGCTCCAATGGGAGGAGTTAAACTTTCTACTCTTTCCCTCTCTCTCTCTCTCTCTCTCTCTCTCTCTTAGAGCTGGCAGGAATTTCATTCAAAGGGAAGAAAGGGGAAGAAAAAAAAAGCCAAAAGGAACCTCAACAAATAAAGACCTGTTCATAGCTCCAGGATGCAGGCTTGTTTTGTAAGCGTGTTTTTGTGAGATAGCAGGGCAGGGGAAGGCAGAGCTGGCTCCAGCAGGGCAGAGGAGTGAAGCAGTGAGGCAGGAGTACCCAAGGCACTCCATGGGCTCCAGACTCGGGGACTGAAATACAACCCCAGATAAAGGACTCTGTGTCTGTGCTGGCTGCTGAACTCAGCTGGGACTGGAAAGTCAGGGGAGAAGGGACTGAGCAGCTCAGGACCAGCTCTTTGCTGGCAGGGACCATGCCCAAGGCTGTCTGTCTGTCTGTCCTGAGCTGTCCCTCTCCTTGCAGCAGGGGAGGTGCAGGGATGGAGCAGCAGTGTCCCAGAGCCCCATGGGGGACACGGTGCTGTGTTGGCTGTGCCCAGGTGTGACCAGGTGTGAGCTGTGCTTGCAGGAGCTGCCCAGCACTGGTGGCAGGAGAGGGGGCTGGGTTCCTTCCACAGCTCCTTCTAACCCTGGTTAAAGTGGCCAAAAAAGAGGAATAATCCATTGAGTGGGGGTTTGAAGCTGTGTCACCTGGAGCTGTGTCACAGACCCTGCCCAGGCCAGGGTCCCCTCACAGTGTCCTGGAACCTGTGGGGTGGGCACAACATCACATGTCAAGGAGCTGATGAGTTCTGGGGCAGCAGAAACACCTGCCCAGCAAAGGGTGCTGGAGCTGCACAGGAGATCCTGCAGAGGACAGCCCTGTGTCCCCTCTGATGCCAGCCATGGGCTGTGATGCCCTCAGGAGGGGTCACTGCTGTCACCCCATGGCAGGGGGCTGAGGGACGGGGGAGAGCCAGGCCCCACAGCTTGAACCCCCCCAAGTCTCAGTACAAAGCCAAGCACCTCGACTGTAACAGGGACAGCAGCTGCACGTGGGTCTCACCTGAAGACAGAAATAAGCTGTCCATGGGGCTTTAGGTACATCTGGGCTCTGGTTTGTTCCTCCCTCTGCCTCCCTCTCACCCCTGCATGGAGGGGGCGGATGGGGCAGAGAAAGAAGAGCCCAGGTTTGGGTGGCTGCAAAGTGTACCCAAAAAGTCACTCCCACTGTACCCATGCTCTGGCAAAGTGCCCCATGGCCAAGGCACAGACTGAGGGCTGCTTTCACAGCCCTGCTTCCTCTGAACCAGCCTTTCCTTCTGGCATAAGCCTTTCCTGACAGATATTCCCATTACTGCAGGATAAAAGAGGCTGAAGTGTTATCTGGGGTCAGGAAGGTGAACTGGCACAGTGGGAGACCTAAACAGCTCCAGCTCATGGGGCTGGGGTGCCTTGAGACCTGTGAGAGCAGGAATCTCCTCTCCAAGAAAGTGCTGAGATGGAGTTTGGGGCTGGGGGCTGATGCACAGACTCTGGCTGAGGGCTCTGGCTGGGGTGATGCTGGATGTGAAATATTTCACTTGCAAAGTGCATTCAGACCCTGCAGCTCCAGGACTCCCTGAGACTGCTGCAGTCACTGGAGATCATCCCCCAGTGCAGAGCAGAGCAGAGCAGAGCAGAGCAGAGAGAGAATTCTGGTCTGGGAGCAGGAACTGGTTTAATTGGAATTAAGCCACTTCCATCATGAACAGTGCTGGGGATGTCATTAATTAAACATTTGCAATGTCTTTTGACAGCTCCAAATGTAAAACACAAAAGCTTGGTGGGGAGACAGGAGCCCTCCTCAGAGGGATGAGTCCCTGGGGTTCTCAGCATGCTTCCCCTCCAGCTCTGGGACATGGCAGGGCCTGGAAAGGCTCTGACATCAGCCAGGAATTGGAATTTGGGCTGGAGAAAGTTCACTGCAGCTGGATCAAGGCTCCCTTGGATCCTGGTGTCATTTACAGGGAGGACAGAACCTCTGAGCTGGATGTGGGGGGTGAAATCCAGGTGGGTTTTCACGGCCCAAACAGGATTCCATCCTCATTTTTCCATCCTCCCTGGAAAATGCAGCTGGATCAAAGCTCAGAGCTCCCTTGGACGCTGGTGTCATTCACAGGGAGGACAGGTGGGTTTCCATGGCTTGCAATCCTCATGGATTCACTGCAGCTGGATCAGAGCTCCCTTGGATCTTGTGTCCTCTCCAGGGAGGGCAGAGCCCCTGAGCTGGAGCTGGACCAGGGTGCTCTCTCACTCCTGGCTGCAGCAGCAGCAGCTCTCACTGGTGACCCCTGTTCCTCCAGCCTCAGCTGCCCACACCAACCACATCACCCCCTCCTGACAATTCCTCACTCAGCAAATTGTCCTCAGCACCAGGGCTCTGCCTGATCACACTGTTACTGCAGCTCTTGCAGAAAATCACACTGAAGAGGCTCCTATTGCAACCATCTATTTCCTCAGGAAGGGTCTGACTGCAATTTTCACATTTCTGTGGAGCTGCATGTCCTGACATTGCAGAGCTTTTCTCCACGTGCCTCACTTTGACTCCTCTGTTTGCCTTTTATTCCAGGCTGGTTGTGGTGGTTCATATCCATGTCTTATTTCTTTGAGATCTTATAACAGCAGCTAACATCCAAAGCATCACTTATTCCAGTGGGTCCTGGATCCTGGCAAAACTGAGGGTCTGCACACCGAGTTACTTGGACCACAGAGCTTGGATGCTCCCATGGTCTCATAGTTTAACATAGGAAAAAGTTGAAGAAGTGACAGAAAACTTTTTATATAACTAATGATCTATTGAACCCCTGAAAAACTAAACACCCCTCTGTGAAAGACACATGTTAAAGATGAAAAAAACCCAAGCTTTGATGCTTCCATGGTCTCATTGTTTAACACAGGAAAAATTTAAAGAAGTGATATAAAAAAAAAAATTTCTATAACTAACAATCTATTGAACCACTGAACAACTAAACACCCCTCTGTGAAAAACACATGTTAAAGATGAAAAAAAACCCAAGAAACCCAATTTATTTACCTCAAAATGAATAAAATCTCAAATTAACCAACCAAAACCACTACACATGGCAAACCTGGCATTTCTGAATAAGCCCCTCGGGGGTGGAAGTGCAATTTCCAGCCCTGTCTGGCTGAAGCTGAAGCTCAGAGGGATCCGTGGCATCACTGCGGGCACGGAGCTCCCGCTGCTGCTCGGGGTTGGGCTTTTCCTGCAGCTCAGCCGTGTTTGTGTGTTGTCCTCTAGCGGCAGCGAGGGGAGAGCGCTGCCCCCGCCGGGTTTCTCTGGTCTGGACTGAAGGCACTTGGGATGACAGTTCATGTTCAGGCTCAGGTGTTCATTATTTCTGATCACTAAAACAGTCTCACTACTGTGAGCTCGGCAGCTTTTCATTAGAAGGCAGAAAATGGCCAACAATCTCTTGTTCCAAGGTCTTTTAAAACTAAACTATCCAGTTAAGAAATGACACCTAAATTATTTTCAGTCTTAACCCAATAGCTAATGACTCAAAGTTGGCAATGCAGACTTTTCTGTCCAATTACACAAAACCACCCAAACCCGTGGGGAAGAAGGTGAAGAAGGAGCAGCCTCTGCCCTACAGCCTCCATCTTGTTTTATCTATATTACTGTATTCCAAACCCTTAAACTCTAAGTTTTCCACCCTGTGATATCACACACTTCTATTCACACTCCACACCCACAATCCCAGTTCTATCATTCCATTTTGGAAGCTTCTCCATGGCCTCAGGTCAATGCAGTGTTCTCCTGGGGGTCATATCAGTTCCTCTGGCTCTGGACTGAAGGCACTTGGGATGACAGTTCATGCTGTTACCAGGAGGAGGGGAAAATGTGAGATTAGTTTGTAGATGGCTTTGATGTCAACTTGAATTACAATTCAGGAAAATCACTTAATTGGTGTAAAGAAGTAGATCTTATAATATTGGTTTTCTCTGGGTCTGGATTGAAGGCACTTGAGACAGTGCTTCATGTTCACACTCAGGTGTTCATTATTTCTTATCACTAAAACAGTCTCACTACTGTGAGCTCGGCAGCTTTTCATTAGAAGACACAAAATGGCCAACAATCTCTTGTTCCAAGGTCTTTTAAGACTAAACTATCCAATTAAGAACTGACACCTGGAGTATTTTCCCTTTTAACCCAATAACTGATCCCACAGAACCCACAATGTGGACTTTTCTGCCCAATTACAAAATGCCACCCAATCCCATGGAGAGGAAGGATGAAGAAGCAGGAAGAAGAAATCCAGGACCACACCCTGTGCCCTCCATCTTGCTTCCATCCACAGCATACTAAAAATCCCAAACCCTAAATTTCTCACCAAGTGATACACCTGCACTACTCTCTATAATCTATTTCACACTTTTGTGGATTCCAGTCTATCCTGAAGTCTGGTAAACTTTCTCCATGGATGAGGGTCAAAGTCAGGGCACCCCAGAGCAGACACAGAAATATTCCCTGTGGTGCCCTGGGTTTCCACAAGCTCTGGTGCCCCAGCATCCCCATCAGGCTGCCATGGCTGTGCCCCCCAGCTCTGAGGGGTGGGTGTCCCTTCTCCTGTCACTTGGCAGCAGCAACCCAGCCTGCCCCTGCTGAGCCAGCCTGGAAAGGGGAGCAGGGAGTAGGAAAGGGGGTCCAAACAGGCAAATCTTGCTCATCTCTCCTGTTTTGGCCCCTTTGCTGATGGAGGAGGGCAATGGTTGGATGCTGCTCATCTGGAGCAGGATAAACATGAAGAACAACATGGCCCAGAACTCACTGGGCAGCTCAAGCCAGAGGTTTGTTTTGTTTTAGTGCTCTGTTGTCTTTGTCTCCTCCTCTGGGTTTCATGGCTCTTGAGCTGCAGGGCTGGAAAATTATTCATCCCAACCACAGCTCCCACAACACCCTCTGTAAGCATCTGTGGCTGCAGACTCCACTGCAGCCCTGGGTGGGAGGCCATAAATTCATCGTCATCATCATCATCATCATCATCATCATCACCACCAGCCTGGCCTCCTGTCAGGCAGGAGCAGCAGAGGCTGTGCCACAGACACACCCTGGCTGGCCCAGCCATGGCACTCACTGGGCAGAACCTGTGGGACAGTTTGTGGGACAAATCCCTGTCCTGTGCTGCCCTGGGGATGAGGGGTGTGGGAGAGGTTTCACAGTGACTCCTGTGAGCTACAGAGAAGTTTGAGAAGAGGATCCATGTTTACCCCTGAAAGAATTTTCTACCAAGGTCGTTGACACAGAAACCAAGAAAGAAAGAAGGAGCAATAAGAGAAACCTGCAAGTGTCTGTTCCAATGAGCACTTTGTTTGTCCCTCATGACCAATGAGTAAACTTTTGGGTTTTGTAAGAATGTATAAAAAGCATGAATGCTAGAATAAAAACAGTGTGAAGCCTTCTGAAATGGAGTGTGTTGCTTTGTGTTGTCAACTATGACACAGGAGCTCCCTCCACAGCTGCTGGAGGAGCTTTACTGCAGATGTCTGCAGGTTCACCTTGTGCTGGGAGCCCCATGCAGATGTGCTGGCCAGATGTGAGGGCTGAGGCAGGACTCACTCCTGCACTGATGGAAGCTCTGTGGGCAGCACCATGGCTCCCCCAGCATGGCTTTAACTTCCCTCCTTCTCTCTCAGGGCCTCTGCCCTGGAGCTCTGTGCCACCAGCTGTGGGTGACACCCTGTGCCCTGTCCTGGCACTGCTGGCTCTGTGCACAGACACACAGGAGACCCAGGGGCACTTTCCAAGGGACTGTGGAAGGTTCTGGTGCCCTGCCCATCCATGAGGAGGATGGACAGTCCTGTGCTGTGCTGAGCTCCAGGATGAGAGCTGGTGTGGAGACAGCAGAGCTCAGCCCAGCCCTTGCTTGGTCACTGCTATCAGGGCATGGCCTGGGGCGTGCCCAGGTTGTCCCACATGGATGATGTTCTGTTCTTCTCCATGAAATCAATTCTGTCCCATCCTGAGCCTCCCTCCTGTGCCATCAGCTGTGGAGCCAGCCCCAGATCCCCTCCTCACAGAGCAAGGCTTTGAGCAAAGCCCAGCCCTGATGGCTCTGAGCACCACAGGGCAGGTCTGACTGAGGGAGAACAGCAGGGAGAGCCTGGGGTCTCCTGCCTCTCCTTGTCCCTGGCAGCTGCCCATTGTGGAGGGGGCAGCCCTGCCTGGGCTGCAGTGACACGTGGGAGGACTTGTCCCTGCAGAGCCCAGAGGGACAATCAATGCCCACCCATGCAGGGGAGCAGCCAGCAGCTCAAGAGACTGAAACCCCACCTTCAGCCTTCTTCTGTGCCCCTCACAAGGCTCCTGCCAGCCCATGGCATCCTCCCTGCCACTGTGAGTGGCCCTGCTTTGCATGTAGGGCACTCCACAGGTCCTGAAATCCTCTGAGACAAGGAGCATCAGGAGCTTCAACATCAGAACCTGTGCAGGGACACACAGAGACAAAGGCTTCTCAGTACAGACTGAAGGAGAGCCTGATGCCAAACCCCATCTCCACACACCCCTGGGGATGTGGAGCCATGCTCAGGATTGTCCATGGCCTCAGCTCAACCATGGCCCTGAGTTTTCCTCCTGAGAAGCTGAGAGGCCTCAGGAACAAAATGTAACCAATGGTTATCTGCTGCTGTGGAATGCAACAGGTGCATCTGGGATTGGGCTCATGTGGTTGTTTCTAATTAATGGCCAATCACAGCCCAGCTGGCATGGACTGTCTGAGAGTCACAAACCTTTGTTATTCATTACATTCTTTCTCCTTTCCTTGCAAGCCTACTGATGAAATCCTTTCTTCTATTCTTTTAGTACAGTTTTAATATAATATATATCACAAAATAATAAATCAAGCCTTTTGAAACATGGAGTCAGATCCTCATCTCTTCCCTCATCCTGGGACCCCTGTGAACAGCACCACATCCAGCAGCACCAGCAGGGTGGAGCTGGAGCTGGATCCAGGTCTGGGTCACCTCTGTCCTGTTTGAGGGCATCACCCCAGCCCTGTCCCACAGCAGCAGCTCCTTCACTCCTTCCAACACAGGAGGCTCTGCCTGCACATGCTCTGCAGGTCAGCTGTGCTGAGGTAAAGCAGGGAGAGGAGCTCTGCTGTCAGAATTCAGGACATCCCTCTGGATTGCCAGGACCCCTGCCAGGGGGCTCAGAGACCCAGGCACAGAGCCCAGGAGGCCCCTGTGGTTTTGATTATGATCCATGGAGCAAATTACCAACCTTAGATGAGGATCTGCAAGCCACAACAGTATAAGTAGAATAATAATCCATTTGTCACAGGGTGAAAAATAGATTTTGGGGTTTTTAGAATGAGGGTTCAGGAGGCAAGATGGAGGGATCTGGGTGTGTCCAGCCTTTCTCCTTCTTCTTCTTGGCCTCCATCTTCTGCTGTGATGGTGGCACTGACAGATTGGTTTAGAGTAGAAGCTCACTGTCTAACATAGGTGATGGGTATTGGGAAGTAATTGTAAATATTGTACAGGTAGTTTTTAGTATAAAAAGATACCAACTCCCCAGGGGCAGGCAGAGTGCCTGGACTGTCTTGCTGAACGGACTGGAGGACTTGAGCCCCTGCACGTGGGGCTCAGAGACCTTGGCACGGAGCCCCAGACCCCTGTGCCTTTGATTTAGCCCTTGGAAAAAACAATTACCAACCTTAGATGAAGATCAGTAAGCCACAACAGTTTAAGTAGAATGATAGTGAATTTATCACAGAGTGAAAAAGTAGATTTTGGGGTTTTTAGAATGGGGGTTCAGGGGGCAAGATGGAGGGATCTGGGTGTGTCCAGCCTTTCTCCTTCTCCTTCTTGGCCTCCATCTTCTGCTGTGATGGTGGCACTTTTAGACTGGTTTAGAGTAGAAGCTCAGTGTCTAACATAGGTGATAGGTATTGGAAAGTAATTGCAAATATTGTAGTTTTTAGTATAAAAAGATAACACCACCCAGGGGCAGGCAGAGTGCCTCTGTCTGTCTTGCTGAGCGGACCTGGGCAGGACAGGAGAAAGAATTTTATAGATAAGGTACAATAAACAACCTTGAGACCGAGAACTGAAGTGCTCTGACTCCTTCGAGCACCAGGCTGGGAAAAGAGACTTTCCAACACATCTCAGGGTCACTGTGAGCAGGAGAAGTCCTGAGACTCTACAAGTGGATGGGATTGAGTATCCAGGATGAAAGTATCAGCATTTTCACTGTTCTTCCAGGGTGATGTTGGAGTGGACCTGGCAGAAAGGCTGCTGTCCTGTAGAATTGTTTTAAAGGCTGGATGCAGCTGGAGGGTGAAATCTGGACACCAGGGTTGGATGGGGCTGTGTGCATGTGTGAGCAGGGGTTTGGGACTGCTCCTTCTTGGGGGCTCTTGGGGTGAGACCCCCAGCACTGGGGAGATTCTGTGCTGCTGGGCAGGTTCAAACTTCACCTGTCAGCTCCAGACTCTGGGCAAATGGCTCATCATTCATTCTTAGGACCAGGTTTGTCTCAAGTTCTGCTGCTCACAGTGACCCTGAGATGTGTTGGAAAGTCTCTTTTCCCAGCCCAGTGGTTGAAGAAGGAGTCAGAGCTCTTCAGTTCTCGGTCTCAAGGTTGTTTATTGTTTCTTATCTATAAAATTCTTTCTCCTGTCCTGCCAAGGTTCGCTCAGCAAGACAGCCCAAGGCACTCTGCCTGCCCCTGGGTGGTGTTGTCTTTTTATACTAAAAACTACAATATTTACAGTAATTTTCCAATACCTATCAGCTATGTTAGACAGTGAGCCTCTACTCTAAACCAGTCTAAAAGTGCCAATATCACAGCAGAAGATGGAGGCCAAGAAGGAGAAGGAGAAAGGCTGGACACACCCAAATCCCTCCATCTTGCCCCCTGAACTCCCATGCTAAAAACCCAAAAAATTTACTTTTTCGCCCTGTGATAAATTCACTATCATTCTGCTTAAACTTTTGTGGCTTGTAATTCTTTATATAAAGGTTGGTATTGTTTTTTCCAAGGGCTAAATCAAAGGCACAGGACACCTTCTGTGTCACCCCTTGACACAGGACAAAATTCTGTGCCACCCTGCACACAGGACATTCCCTGCACACAGGACATTCCCTGCACACAGGACACCCTCTGTGCTGCAGGCAGGGCTGCTCAGCCCCCTGTCCCTGCTCCAGCTCCAGGCTGCAGCACTCCTGGGCTGGGCATCCCAGGTGGAGCAGAGCCTCAGCCCCGTGGAGGGCTGGATTTCCTCCCACTCTGGCCAGGCTGTGTGGGCACTGCTGCCTTCAGCACAGCCCAGACCATCCTGGGCAGCCCATGGGCACCCTCAGCCCCCTGAGCTGCATTGTTCTGGCTGCAGTTGGTGTTTGGAAATGTTTCTGTGTCACCACATCCTTGTGCCAGGGTCAGCCAAGTGTGATGTGCCCTGTCCCTGCTGCTCAGCCTGCACCAGTGACCATCCAGTAACTCTGCTGCTCCTGGGGACATGCCAGCATGCCAGGGGCTCTCCAGCAGGATGAGTGAATTCTCCCAACATGAAAAGGCCTTGTGAAGCTCAATGGATGCTCTCATGTGCACAGAAGGATTTATGATGTTGCCTTGGGAGGAGCCCCTTGCTCACAGGGAGCCTGATGGCTTTATGGCTTTTATGTAACCAGCAAGTCCTAAAGCACACTGGGGCTGCAGGGTGAGGGTCACAAGAGGGAAATGTTTGTTTCCACAGCCAGGGCATTGGGCTGGTGGCTGCTCTGCAGCAGCAGCACCTGCCCTGTGTGTCTGGGCCACCACAGGAGGATACCCCAGGGGACACTCTAGGTGTCATCAAGCCAGCTGCAAAGCCAAACCTGTCAGAACCCAGAAAACCCCTCTGGCTGCCCTGGAGGACTCGAGCCCCTGTCCAGGGGGCTCAGAGACCTCGGAGTCCTGTGTGCAGGGTGACACACAGGGTGTCCTGTGTGCAGGGGTGGCTCTGAAGGTGTCCTGTGTGCAGGGTGACACACAGGGTGTCCTGTGTGCAGGGTGACACACAGGGTGTCCTGTGTGCAGGGGTGGCTCTGAAGGTGTCCTGTGTGCAGGGTGACACACCAGGTGTCCTGTGTGCAGGGGGACACACAAGGTGTCCTGTGTGCAGGTTGACACACAAGGTGTCCTGTGTGCAGGGTGACACACAGGGTGTCCTGTGTGCAGGGTGACACACAGGGTGTCCTGTGTGCAGGGGGACACACAGGGTGTCCTGTGTGCAGGGGGACACAGAAGGTGCCCTGTGTGCAGGGTGACACACAGGGTGTCCTGTGTGCAGGGGTGGCTCTGAAGGTGTCCTGTGTGCAGGGGGACACACAGGGTGTCCTGTGTGCAGGGGTGGCTCTCAAGGTGTCCTGTGTGCAGGGGTGGCTCTCAAGGTGTCCTGTGTGCAGGGGTGGCTCTCAAGGTGTCCTGTGTGCAGGGGGACACACAGGGTGTCCTGTGTGCAGGGGTGGCTCTCAAGGTGTCCTGTGTGCAGGGGGACAGCTGGGCAGTGGTGCAGGGCACAGCAGGCACCACACCTGGCTGGGGCTGCACAGCCCTGCTGGGTGCTGCAGGGTGGGAGCAGGAGGAAACCTGATTTAGGAGAGGGAAAAAGGGTTCCCAGCTGCAGAAGAGCCTCATCCCAGGGCAGGGATGGCTGATGCTGAGGTGCCCTGGGTGTCCCATCCTGGGGCAGATCCTTGTTTTGGAAGAAGAAGAAGCAGCTTCTAGTGGAATCACAGGGGCATTAGGAGGAGTGGCCAGCTCAGTCACCCACCTGGGGCTCTCTACTGCTCAAGCCAGCTCTTGGGGGCTCCTTATCAAACCTGTTATGTCTCCTCATCCCAAGGCAGCTGCCATAGGACATGGAATAGTGGGCAGGATTTTGGGCCACCCTGGGGCAAGGTCACTGCTTTGAGGCTGCACTACAACCCCACCCTGCCTGAAGGGGAGCAGAAGGGCAAACAGGGTCCCAGGTACAGTTTTTTGACATGAGGAACATGCTTGTGAAACCATCTTCTTTATCTTAACTCTTCCTTCAGGCCTGCACTTGCAGCTCAGTGAACTGAGTTGTTTCTTGTGATTTCAGCTTGAGTATGGCCAGCCCTGCTTGCAGAGCAGCCACGTCCCTGCATGGACAACCCAGCTCCCAGAGCAGCAGGGCTGCAGAGGCTGCCAGCTGCTTCCCAGTGTGCAGCTGAACCAGGGGGCTCTGCCCTGCTCCTTGGTGCAGGTTCACAACTTCGAGCCCTGAAAATGTGCCTGGGTGGGCTGGACATTCACTGCACAAGTGTTGCCCCAGGGGAAGGAGCAGAGAGAGTGAGCAGAAGCTGCTGAGCCATGGACTGCAGCATCTGGAGTGCCAAGGGACACTGCTGTGACCCATGGCTGGGGACACAGCTGCTCTTTTGGGAACAGCTGCAGTGCTGGAGCCCTCACATCAGCTGGAGCCCCCAAAAGCCAAGCCCCCCTTACAAGGACACTCTTTCCTAGGGCTCTTTATTGTTTGTACCTAAGACCATTCCAGCTGAGACGAGGCAGCTGCCCCAGGGCTGTGCCCACAGCAGAGCCCAGGGGCACTGCAGACCATGGTGCTCCATGCTTGTGCTGGGCTCAGGGCCACCACAGAGCCCCACAGTGTGCACTGAGGGGGCACAGAGCCCTCCAGGCACCAGAAATCTCAGGAGATCTCCAGAAGAGGAGAGGATCCTGCCCAGCCCCTCACTGTGTGTGCACTGAGAGGCTGCAGTGGGGTGTGGCAGGACACTGTCCGTGTGTCCCAGGACCCTGTCTGTGTGTCCAGGAGTCACAGCTGGCACCACGCTGGGGACACTGCCCAGGGAGGGAGGTCACTGCTCCTGCAGGGCTCCTCTGTGCCAGAGTCCCACGGTGCCCCCAGCTCTGTACAGGACCAGGCAGGGCAGGCAGAAGGTGCCAGAAGGGCCAGGGGGTGTCAGGGCTGGTTCTGAGCCAGGATGTCCTGGATGCAGGTGTGCAGGAAGATGTACTGGTCCTGCAAGAGAGAAAGGTCAGAGTCAGCTTCTGACAGAGACATCCAGGTCACACATTAACCTTGCAGTTTGCTTGAAAAAATCCCAATTAAGGAGCAGTGTCTGGTACCAGAGCAGGATTTGCTCTCCCCAGTAGTCCATGGTGGTTCTGTGTCACCACAGCCACCCAAGCCTGGTACACCATGTTTGTTTCCCCTTCCTTGTCCCCTGTGATGGGGCTGAGAGGAACATCCCAGCCAAGCTGCAGAGGAACAATTTCATTGGCTTCCCCTCCAAGGGCTCCAGTGGCTTTTGGATGTGCTGTGGTGTTTGCATCTGAAACAAGAGCAAAGAGCAATTCCAGGGATGTGCAGGGCACAGAGATGGAGGCTTGGGTTCTGGCAGTGACCTGGGGCCAGGAGGGAAAACCCCTGGAGCAGCATCTGCCCTGATCTCCTCTCAGTACATTGGGACTACACCAAGGGAAAATGGGGAAGACCCCTGGACCAGGAGTTTCCCTTGGTGCAGGAGCTTGTAGAGTCAGGAGCTGATAGCAGATCAGGGCAGATGCTTGCAGGCTCACAGAGGCACAGAAAGATCTGGGTTTAGCCCAGCTGCATTGTTTGTCTCTTTTTAGTATCACCAAACGGATCCCTCGGGTCCAAATGTGAGCTCTGAGGTCCTGAGTCCCCTGTGTTTGAAATGAGCTTCTGCCCAAACACCAGGCTGCCCCAAAATGACACCAGGCCCCAAAGCCAGGGCTGAGGAGGGAAGATGTGAGGAGGTAACTGGGGTTGTACTCAGGGCACAGAGCTGGAGGCAAGGCCAGGCACCCATGGTGTGGGCTGGGATCACGTGGCATGGCCAGGGGGATTAGGGCTGCAGAGGGGCCCCAGAGCATTCCCAGAGCTCATTAATGCTCTGGCTGAGCCACAAGTCACGAGGAGCCTCCTCCCTGTGCTGGGGGCTCAGCCTCGCTGAGGGTGAGCACACAATGGCTGAGGCTCAGGGTCACACAGTGCGTGCAGTGAGTCACAGATTGTGAAACGGGAGGGACAGGGCTGGGACAGCCCAGGCACCCTCAGGGACTGGCCACATGCAAGAGCACAACCCCTGGGACATGCACCACGCTGGGGCTGGTGGGGATTAAACTCTGACAGTTACCCCTGAACATCCATCAAAGTTCATCTTCCCCTTTGCTTCCCCCCAAAATCCGATGCCTCCAGCACAACAGCAGCGCTGACCCCCGAGACACCAAGGGGTGCTGGCAGGCCCCAGAGGGGTGGAGGAGGCTGCAGGGCAGCCCTGCTGCTCCTCTGCTGCCCCCCTTCAGCAGGACTGCAGCGTTTGATGGGCCCTTGAAAGGCAAAGGTTACACCCTGCTCTGCCTTGATGGGGAATTGCTGGGAAGGATGAAAGTTTGACAAGAAAGCCTCCCAGATATGTATGCCTAGCAGAAAGATTTTTAAATGTAGAGTTTGGTGAAGGAATAGAGATGGAAGTAAGTTTTGATATAGAAGAAAAGAATTGCTGAGCCAGTCTTACTGGATAACCAAGGAGGCAAATGGGATGTTAGTTAGAAGGGCTTAGAGCAAAGGATAAACCCACTTCAAACAAGAGGACTTTTTACCAAGCAGAAAGAGAGCACAGGCAAACAAATCAGCAAAGTTGCAAGTAGAAAAAAGGTCTCAGAATTTTCCGCTGAAAGAAAACTGAAAAACAACTTCTAGCTTAAACTGTAATGTACTAACTTTGAGTGATTGGAGAACAGTAACATGAATATGGTAATTACAGCAGTTATGATAGGCTATAGATAATAGTTAAGGTATAGATTGGTTCTGCTGTATTGAGATGCTCAGCAAAGAAAAGTATAAAATGCAATGTAACCAAAAGAAAAGTCTATAATGCATTGTGACCAAAACCAAAATATATAATGTATTGTGACCAAAAGAAAAGTAAATAATGCATTGTGACCAAAACCAAAGGGTCTCCAGGCCTGCCTGCAGCTGGAGCTGACAGCTGTAGGCACAGCTCTGTCACCCATGACCCTGGAATAAACTGCATTTTGGAGAGCTGCCTGGATCCCACATCTCTCATTTAGGCTCTTACAGGGAATTGTGTCCCTGCAGGGCCAGGCACGGCGGGAGCACAAAGCGCCTCTGAAGAAGGGCAGCGAACGCCTGGCCCTGCTCTGGCTCCCACCACGCACATGGTTCACATTAATTAAGAATGTAATTAGCTTCTTGAAGGAGGCTGTGCAGCTGGGAAGCCTTGGAGAGATCTTCCCCAGTTCTGCTGTGCCCTGTGGGGAGTGTGTCCAGGGCTGTGCATCAGCTCACTCAGCAGCTGCAGCAACTGAAGCATGTCCAGAGGCACTGGTGCCACAAGCAGCCACCAGGGCTGGCACAACAAGGCTGGGCTGGCATGGAATGGCTCTATCAGACAGTGCTACAGCCCACAGGGCACCTGCTAACGTGGCACTGTGCCCCATTGTCCCCCTGGCAGGCAGCCCCAGCTGTGACAGCAGGCTCTGGGGCTGGGGGATGCAGCAGGGAAGGTGCTGCCCATGGGGACACCCAGCAGGGAAGGTGCTGCCCATGTGGACACCCAGCAGGGAAGGTGCTGCCCATGGGGACACCCAGCAGGGAAGGTGCTGCCCATGGGGACACCCAGCAGGGAAGGTGAGGCCCATGGGGACACCCAGCAATGAAGGTGCTGCCCACGGGGACACCCAGCAGGGAAGATGCTGCCCATGGGGACACCCAGCAATGAAGGTGCTGCCCACGGGGACACCCAGCAGGGAAGGTGCTGCCCACAGGGACACCCAGCAGGGAAGGTGCTGCCCAAGGGCACACCCAGCAGGGAAGGTGCTGCCCACAGGGACACCCAGCAGGGAAGATGCTGCCCACAGGGACACCCAGCAGGGAAGGTGCTGGCCAAGGGCACACCCAGCAGGGAAGATGCTGCCCATGGGGACACCCAGCAGGGAAGGTGCTGCCCACAGGGACACCCAGCAGGGAAGGTGCTGCCCAAGGGCACACCCAGCAGGGAAGGTGCTGCCCACAGGGACACCCAGCAGGGAAGATGCTGCCCACAGGGACACCCAGCAGGGAAGGTGCTGGCCAAGGGCACACCCAGCAGGGAAGATGCTGCCCATGGGGACACCCAGCAGGGAAGGTGCTGCCCACAGGGACACCCAGCAGGGAAGGTGCTGCCCAAGGGCACACCCAGCAGGGAAGGTGCTGCCCAAGGGCACACCCAGCAGGGAAGGTGCTGCCCAAGGGCACACCCAGCAGGGAAGGTGCTGCCCAAGGGCACACCCAGCAGGCTCTGGTCCCCAGGCTGACAGCCATGCCCAGGAGCCAGGGGGAGCAGGCAGGTTGTGTAGGGTGACACCAGTGCTCCACTTTTCCTTGAGTGCAATGGGAAGAGTGCTTTAATTCCTGTGAGTTCATATGCAATTTAACTGATCTTAACTCAGAACCCAGGAGAGGGAAAACTCTCACCTGGGAAAAGTCAGTGCCCTCAGCCCTTGGTGGCTGGCAGAGCCACAGGGTGGGGAAGGAGCAGGAAGGAAATCCCTGCTGAGGCTGGACAGGCAGCAGGGAGCACCCAGGAGTGGGCAGGATGCTGCCAGCTCCAGGAAGGGGAGCACAAGGACTCTGCTGCACCCTGCCCACCACCCCCTCTCCTCCCCACCTACCAGAGTAGGGATCAGGAGGCAGCAGCTCCTGGCCAGCTGGAGGCTCACAGCATAGATGTCCACAGTTCTCTCAGCTTTCATCTGGTGCAACAGGCAATCCAGGGAGATCAGGGTCCCCATCTGGCTCATGTCACCACTGCAGGGGACAAGGGGGGGTCACTGATGCCAGGCCAGGCTGAGCTGAGCCCCTCTGGAGGAGGGCACAAGGAGCCATGTGGGCACTGAGGCACTGGGAGCTGTCTCTGTGTGCAAGGGAGGGTATCAGGGCTGCTCCCAGCACCCCTGCAGCTCCCCAGGGATGGCCTGGGCCCCTCAGCCTGGCAATGCCCGCTCCCCCCATGCTCCCCAGCCCAGCCCTGTTTGCCCTGTCTTCTCCCAGCCCCTGGCAGAGCACTGTGACCTCCCAGGCTCAGAACTTCCACTGGCTCCCATGGGCCCAGGGCATGGCCCATCTCCAGCAGCCCTGGAGCTGCAGAGGAAAACTCCCTCCTTGTGCAGGATCCCTGCTCCAGCAGAGCCACAGCTGGCACTGCAGGAGGGCTGAGCCCCCATGGGATGGGGCTGTGCCACCCCCTGACACACAGGGGACAGGGCCTGCTCTGACTCTGGCAGTGGTTTGTTTTCTTTTTTGTACTATTGCATTTGGATTTTGGATTTTCCTTGTAAAGAACTGCTATTCCTGTTCCCATATCTTTCCCCGAAAGCCCCTTAATTTCAAAATGATAATAATTCAGAAGGAGAGGTTTAACACTTTCCATTTTCCATTTCAAGGCAGGCTCCTGCCCTCCTCAGCAGACACCTGTCTGTTCAAGCCCAGCCAGATTTGGGCCTGCCAAGGCCCTGTGCTGGCCCTGGGTACCTGCAGTGCAGCAGGACAGGACCCCCTCTCCTGCGGGGGGCACTGCCCCGTCTGACAGCCCCCAGCAGCTCCACCAGGCTCTGCACATCAGGCTGCTTCTTGCTGCTCCACAGTGTGTACAGGAACCTCTGCACCTGCCTCTCCTTTGCCTTCTTCTCCTGTGAGACACAAAGAGCTGATGTGGGTAATGGGCAGGGATGGGGGAGTCTGGATGCAGAGGAGCCCCAGCTCTCCCATCCTTGGGCTCTCTGAGGCTCCCCTGAGCTTTCTGCCAGCTCCTGGAAAGCTGCCCAGGCATCTCTGCTGGGCCACTGCCCCCCACCCACTCTGGCAACCCGGTCTCCTTCTCCACAGCACTCTGGATTGCTCCTGGAGAGGCAACTGAGACCTTCAAAAGGCTCAGACAGACCTATCAGCCCCCAGGGCATCTCCCATCTATCTCCTGTGTCCACTCAGTTCTGGATGCTGCAATCCAGACTCACTCCTGCACTTGTGGACTGGAGAAGCCCCAAACACCCTTCAGCCCCTTCAGCCCCTACAGACCCATCCCCATCCCCACCCAGGCTGTGGGAGCCAGCACAGCCCCATGGACACACACGTGTTTCAGTTTGAGCTGGGTGCATCTCCATCCTGAGACAAGCTTCTCTGTGTCACACTGGATGGTCAGGGTCCTTGTGCAGAGAGAGTCTCCTTCCAGAGGCCAGCACACCTCACCTGGGACCTGTGTGCAACCAGAAATTTGGCTTTTTGTTGGTGGGCATTGTCTGTCACACCAGTCACCCTCTCTGGGGTCTGTGCTGGGGCTGCACCAAGAGCACTCCCAGCACCTCTCCATGTCCACCCCCCACTAAAACCTGAGGGAGTTCCAGCAACACCAGCAGGTTCAGCCAGCTCAGGTGGGAACTCAGAGCTGCCTGGCAGCTCAGCTCAGAGCTCTGAGCTGGAATCTGCCCAGCCAGTGCCCAGTGCCCACACCCTGGCTGGGCAGAGCAGGAGCTGCTGCCCTGGGTCTCACATAGATGGAGCTTGAAGGGCCCCAGCTGAGTCCAGGCATGGGGGTGACAGAACCTGTCTCCCATGAACAGCTGTGGGAGCACCTGGGCACAGGAAAAGTCCAGCCTTAGCTAAGCTGGGTCTCCACCCAGGACTCAGTGAAGAGTTGAGAGCTCTGCTAGATCCAGCTCCCCTGAACAGAGCCCCCCTCTGCCCTGGCACAGGCGGGCACAGTGCCTTACCTCCCCCTTCTCCTGCCATGGCAGAAGTGTGAGGATTGTGTGAACATCCTGTTCCCACACCAGGGTCCAGAAGTCCTCCATGGTCAGCTTGTCAGGGCCATGGACAGCCAGGTAGTCCCTGCTGGAGCTGCAGCCCTGGGTGGGGAATGGGAATGCCACTGTCCTGCTCTGCTGGCCCAGGTGGCTGCAGGAATGGTCAGCGAGAGCAGAGAGCTCAGCAGGGTCAGGAGGCAAGGACAGAAGGGAAAGCACCAAGAGAGGCAGGTGAGGGCAGCCCAAACTGGGCAGGGGAGAGAAGGGATGTCCTCAGTCCCTGCAGTCCCCTCTTCTCCACACAGAACCACTGCTGGTGATATTTTTGCCCAACATCTGGGAGGAGTGATGTATCTGACTCCACTGATATCAGAAGGCTAATTAATTACTTTATTATACTATATTATTCTATTCTCTATTACACTATATTACATCACATCTAAACTGAATCTGCAGAAGCACCCAACTCGCCTCCACTGCCCAGAATCTCGTGAGTGTGTGCTGACTGACAGCCTGCACACGTGCTTTGCCCTGAAAGCCAAGGAAACAAAACACCATCACTGTGGGTAAACAACCTCCTGTTCCAGACTGCAAGGCAAGATGTATTCTATCAGCATCTGTATTGCAGTTGTCTTTTGTCAGTGGGCAGTTTTCCTTATCTCTTCCACACCCAGTGCTCCCTCCAGGGAGGCATCTGCTGATAACAGCCATTGAATGTCCCTGCATGGCTGATAAGAACTACAGCATCCCATTGGGAGATGTGAGCCCAGGGGGAGGAGCCAAGCATTCCTACCTGGATATAATCTGGAGATTCTGGAACACCAGCACAGCTTCTGCACTGGATTGCCCAGAGGAACAGCAGCTGCCTCTGCCCCTGGATCTTCAGAGGAAGAGACTGCACTTTTCTCCAGGATCCCTGCTCCAGCAGAACCAGCCCTGGCACTGCAGGAGGGCTGAGCCACAATTCCAATGGTTCTGCTGCCAACAGCCTGACCCACAGGGTGTCAGGCTGGGTTCTGACTCTGGCAGTGTTGCTTTGGCTTACTGCATTGTTTATTTTATCCTTTTATTTTCTTCCCTAGTAAAGAACTGTTATTTCCTGCTCCCATAATTTTTGTTGCCTGAGAGCTCCTTAATTTAAAATTTATAGCAATTCGGAAGGGGGGTGGTTCATTTTGTCCCTTTCAGGGGAGGCTCCTGCCTTCCTTAGCAGACTCCTGTCTTTCCAAACCAAGACACCTCCATATTGCATTCTACCTTGGCACAACACAGGAACAGCCAATGAGATAAGAATTGTTTTGATCATTCTTTTCTCTGCTTCTCTCACTTCTTCTCTTAGGTTCAGAGAATGTGAATCCCACAGACCACAGTGACAGGGAGCAGTGGAGCAGAGCAGGAGCACAGCCAGGATGGAGACAGGCACAGGGTGGGTGCTGCTGCTGGGGGTGATGTTGGGAAGGATGAAAGTTTGACAAGAAAGTCTCCCAGATATGGATGCTTAGCAGAAAGATTTTTGAATGTAGAATCTGCAGAAGGAATAGAGATGGGAGCAAGTTTTGATATAGAAGGAAAGAATTGCTGAGCCAGTCTTACTGGATAACCAAGGAGGCAAAGGGTGTGTTAGTCAGAAGGGGTTTTTATGGCTTAGAGCAAAGGATAAACCCACCCCAAACAAGATGTTTTTACCAAGCAGAAAGAGAGCACAGGCAAACAAGTCAGCAAAGTTGCAAGTAGAAAAAAGGTCTCAGAATTTTCCACTGAAAGAAAACTGAAAAACAACTTCTAGCTTAAACTGTAATGTACTAACTTTGAGTGATTGGGGAATAGTGACATGAATATGGTAATTACAGTAGTTATGATAGGCTATAGATAATAGTTAAGGTATAGATTGGTTCTACTGTATTAAGGTGCTCAGCAAAGAAATGTAAATAATGCATTATAACCAAAAGAAAAGTATATAATGCATTGTAACCAAAAGAAAAGTAAATAATGCATTGTAACCAAAAGAAAAGTATATAATGCATTGTGACCAAAAGAAAAGTAAATAATGCATTGTGACCAAAGCCAAAGGGTCTCCAGGCCTGCCTGCAGCTGGAGCTGACAGCTGTAGGCACAGCTCTGTCATCCATGACCCTGCACTGCTGTAACCTCTTGGATGGAATAAACTGCATTTTGCAGAGCTGCCTGGATCCCACATCCCTCATTCAGGCTCTTACAGGGTGGGACTCACCGGGACACGCCAGACCTGCAGCAGTCCTGAGAGGGGGCCCTGCTCCAGCAGGGAGAACTTCACCCTGGAGCGATCATCTGCAAGGAGAGCAGCAGCTGCAGGGATCCCAGGCACTCCTGAGCTCAGACAGGCTTTGCAGACTGACTGCCACACAAACCCAATCCTTCCTTCACCCCTTCTGGGCAAAGGCACTCCCTCCTGCCGTGCTCATCTCCAGCCTGCTGGCTCCCACAGGCCAGGTCTCCATCCCTGCTCCTGTAGTGCAGCTCACTCAGTGTCTGAGCCAGGGGAGATCTGCCCCTTTCTAAGGATGGAGAGCCTGTGAGCTCTCTGGGCCTCAGTTCCAGTGTCTGACATCTCCATGGAAATTCACTGTTCCTTCTGCTGAGTTGGATTACCCTCCCAAACCACCCCCTTGCCTCTTGTCCCTCCATGGCACACCTCTGAGCAGACTCCATGAATTCCCTGTGCCTTCCCACAGGTAGCTGAAAACAGCAATAAGATCTCCCCTTTTCCTTCTGCAGGCTGAGCAAACCCATCTCTGCCAGTCCCAAGCACCACGTGCTCCATCCCAAACACCTTGGTAACCCTCTGGGGGAGTCACCAAAGTCTCAAAATACTTTCTTATGCTCTGGACTGCTGGCCCTGCTCCAGGATGGCTCCATACAGGAGGAGAGGGAACAGGAGGGAAGAGGATGCAAAGTGTCCCAGAACTCACAGGGCAGGATGCTGGAGGAGGGCCGTGCCTGCTGGCTGCCTGAAGATGGAGATGCAGAGCTGGCTTCTTCCTTGACAACCTCCAGGAGAGCCTGTCAGGGTGAGAGAGAGGAGGAGGCAGTGAGGGAAGGGTCAGGACAGCAGGAACCAGGGTCTCCTGAGGACGCCTGGACTCAGCACAGGCGTCATGGCAGCACAGGCCTGAGCAGCAGAGCCACGAGAGCAGCTCTGCAGGGCTGCCAGGGCTGTGCCAGGCTGCCAGGAGGGGGCTGCTGCTGTTCAGATAGACACCTGGGAGGGAGGGGGTGGTGGACAGACCCTGAGCAGTGCAGGATGCAGGAGGGAGCTGCAATGCCATGGAGAGGGGACACTGCCAGGACACCCAGGGAGCTGGGGCCATATGGGACCCACTCAGGAGGCACTTCCAGGGTGTCCCCCAGCCCCAGCAGGTTCAGTCACTCCCCCCAGGTCCCCTCAGCACACACAGCCATGGCAGCACCCCCTGCACCTGCCCAGGCCAGCTCTCACCTCATACTCCCTCAGGAAGCCCATGTGGGACTTGGCTGCCTTCTGGGCACAGTGCTGGGCAAAGCTCTTCAGAGGGATGGGGCAGGACCTGGGGAGAGAGGCAGGGCACAAGGCTGAGGCTGAGCTCACTGAGCAGCAGCCAGGTGTGCCTGCAGCAGGTGCAGGGCTGTGAGCAGACCCTCCCTCCCCAAATGCCAGGGGTGCCCCAGGCTGCCAGCCCAGCCTGTGACAACCTGCTCTCCCCTAGACAGGGGAGGTCTCAGGGGTGGCACAGCCCAGGGCTCATTCCCAAGAGGCAGCAAGGACAAGGACATCCTGTTCTGCATGAGGGAGGGGACAATCCACCCACAAAGACAAGTGCATGACCTCCAGATGTAGCCCCAAGACAATGAAATAGGTGTCAAAGCCATGCCCAGCTGGACCCTGCTCCATCCTCCTGGCCTCCATTAGGAGCACATCCCAAGGTCACCCAGCTGCCATTTTTACAGATCTCCAGGGCAGGTCTGTGGGCTGGGAAGCCAGAGGCTGGGGAAATGCCTTCCCCAGGACAGCTCTGCACATCCCCGGTGTTGGGGTACCCAGGAGACTCCACTTTGTTCTGTGCTGCTGGGCTTCCTGTCCTTCTGTCCTGCAGCCAAGGCTCGCTGGGAGGGGCTGTGATCAGGGTGGGCAGAGTGGCAAAGCACAGCAAGGCCTCACCTCTGTGTCCCTGATAAATCCAGGAGAGGCTCCTCCAAGATCTTGTCCAGAATGCAGCTGTGCAGGAAAATGTACTGGGACTGGAAGGCAAAGGCAGAGAGGAACACAGACCATGACACTGCAGAGACAGCAGCAGAGGGGGGCTCTGGTCCCTCTCCTGAGGGCAATGCTGGCACCTTGTCCCAGCCCCAGGCACTGGAGACAGGAGACAGCCTGGGGAGCACCGCACACCAACAACATGGTGTGAGTTAAGAACGGCCTGCAAAGGGCCTGATCCTGCTCCTCAGTGCTCCAGGGTGTTTCTGAGCCTCCTGGGAGGTCTCTGAGACTCTGGATGTTGCTGTTGTGGGTCTAGAAGGGCATGAAGCAGCTGAAGACCCCCCCAGCAATTTCCACTCCAGCTGAGCTGCTGCTTTCAGCAGCAGGAGGGCAGTGACAGGCTGAGGAGCAGCCTGGGGGTGCTGGGGCTGCCTGCCCAGCTCATCCAGCTGCCAGCCCTGTGAACTGCAACGGGATAAAGTGAGGGGCCAGGGGAAAGAGGGGACAGAGATCTCACCAGTGTCTGAATCATCAGGTACCGGTTCATCCTCAAGGAGTACACAACACCAAAGATGTCCACCACCTTCTCCTGCCTCATCTGCTGCAGCAGCCGGTCCAGGGCAATGAAGGTGCCCGTGCGGCCCACGCCAGCACTGAGGGCAGGGACACAAAGGGTTAAACGGGGCCTGACACAGCCCTGGCTCCCTCCTGCTGCTGGACACGCTCCCAAAGTGTTCCCTGGGCACCCAGGCACTGTCCCAGCAGGGTTGGGGCCGAGGAGCACCCAGGCTGCCCTGGGCTGGTGCTGACCACCTCCCCCTGCCCTCTGGTGTTTCTGTGGCTGAGATGACCCCCCAGGTATTAGAAAGTCTCTTTTTTTCCCAGCCCTTTGCGACCAAAGAAGTTGAGATTCCTCAGTTCTGCTTTTCAGGGTTTACCTTTTCTTATCTATTCCATTCTTTCTCTGACCTGCTGAGGTCTGTCCAGCAGGTTGGGGTGTGGCACAGTGACTGCCCTTGGGGTGGTGTTGGCTTTTTATACTACAAACTACGTGTACTTTATTTACAATAATTTTCCAATGCCTATCACCTATGTTAGACAGTCTGTCTCTACTCTAAACCAATCCAAAAGTGTCACCAGCAGAAGATGGGGAGGAGGAAGAAGGAGGAAGAAGGAGGAAGAAGGAGGAAGAAGGAGGAAGAAGGAGGAAGAAGGAGGAAGAAGGAGGAAGAAGGAGGAAGAAGGAGGAAGAAGGAGGAAGAAGGAGGAAGAAGGAGGAAAGAAGACAAAGACAATGACGAAGACAGGAGAAGATGAAGGAGAAGACGAAGGAGAAGATGAAGGAGAAGAAGAAACCCCAAAATCCTAGTTTTTCACCCTGTGGCAAATTAACTATCATTCTACTCAAACTCTTGTGGCCTGTAAATCCTCACACAAAGTCGGTAATTGTTTCCATGGGTTAAAATCAAAGGCACAGGTGTCTTTGACTCTGTGCCAAGGTCTCTGACCCCTTTGCCAGTGTCTTGAATCACCCAGGGCAGCCAGAGGAATGTCCTGGGTCCTGACACTGCCCCACACCCTGGAGCTGGGGGCCAGCAGACCTGTACTCCTCAACACTGAGCAGGAGACTCCAGAGAGCAGCTGTGTCTCCTGAGCTTTCCCTCGCTCACAGTTTGTGCATCCCTCATCCCCCCTGCCCTCTGCCATCATCCCCCACCATCCCGGGGGGCAGAGCCTCACCTGCAGTGCACCAAGGTGGGCCCTGCATCCTTGGTGCTCTGGATGTGCTCCTGGACCAGCTCCCTGAAGGCCATGATGGAGGTGGTGGACTCGGGGATGCTGTGGTCGGGCCATGCTGTGTAGTGCAGGTGGGACACGAAGCGCTCTGCCCCCAGACCCTCCTGCAGGGGAATGCTGATGGGTGTGCAGCCCCCAGGGCAGCCTCACACCCCTGACAGCACCTGGGCACTTGGGGACACCTGGCTCAGCTGCAGGGAACAGCCAGCATCAGGTCTGCACTGCCTGGTGGCCTCTGCTCCTCCATGCTCCCCACAGCCCCTGCAGCAGGGTAATTGTTTCTCCCACTTTCAGACCTTCTCTCAGCATTTAACTGACTGAATATTTTGAAGTGGAATCAATATTTTCTTTTTCCACTCTCCTAAACACTTACTCTATTGCTGTGGTAGACTACTGTAGGCTAGCTAGTAGCTTTTCATTTTCACCATATCTGTTTTACATCCTCAGGCCCTATGTCACTCCTTTCTGTATTAGTCAGTAGGAGGTGCCAAAATATTGGCAAGAAAAGTAATTTTTTTCAGGCCAAGACAGAATTAATCACCTCCATTTCTGTGTCTTGCAACCAGGAGGGAGGGAGGGAGCACATCTGCCTTTGGCTGCAGGGAACATGGCCTGGAAACCACAGGGACCATGGCCTGGAAACCACAGGGAACATGGCCTGGAAACCACAGGCTATCCTGCTGCAGGGACATGGAAATGAGAGAGCAAGGGTGGAGAGCAGCATGACACATGCTGGACACCCCCGTGTCACCCTCACTGCTCCTCAGGGCTTGGGTCTTCTCTGAGCCCCAGAAATGGCAGGGAAAGGTGAGGAGTAATGTCAGTGCCCACCCCAAACCCCTGACAGGTCCCCAGAGCCCCTGGAGTCTGCACTCACGTGCCACAGCTTGAACTCCCGCACTGTCCACTCCTCAGAGCTGCTCTGCATCAGCAGGTGCACCCTCACCTGCCCATAGGACACAGGGGCAGACTCTGATGGCCAGTAATGATCACACAGCACCTGGAGCAGGACAGGGCCCAGTGAGGGACCAGATCTGGCTCCCAGGGAGCATCTGCAGAGCAGCAGCTGTAGGGGAGCCAGGACAGGTCTTGGGGAGCAGCCAGGGCTGTTTCCCCTTCCCATTGGGAGCTTTGCACAGCTCTCCCTCACAGCCCCTGCATTTGGATCTCAGCCTCCTCCAGAGACCTGTGTGGGTCTCATCATCCCTGGAGGAACAGTCCATGTGAGGTGGCTCACCCAGAGGACATGGCAATGTCAGATTCTGCAGGAATATCTGAGGGTGATGGGCATGGTCCCAGCTGAGCTCCCACCCCCAGCCGCACAGATCAGCCTCTCTTCCCCCAAGCTGTCAGGGAAGCTGTGTGGGCTGTGCTCATCCTGGAGCCAGATCAGAGCAGGGTTTTGTGGAGGACACAGCCCCAGCCCTGGGCTCAGCTCCCACCACCAGGTCAGGCTGGGCTGGGGCTGGCAGGGACCTACCCGCCCGTTCTCCATGCACACGGTCAGCATGATGATATTGCAGACATTCTGCTCCCACACCAGCCTCCAGAAATCCTCTATGGTTTTCTTCAGGGGCCCCTGGGTGGCAATGAACTCTTGCTGGGATGTGTAGCCCTGAGCAAGAGGCAGACAAGAGCAAGATGAGTTAGCAGGTTGCCAAGGCAGGTGGGTCCTGCCCTGGGACCAGTCAGTGCTTGGTCTGTTGTTGTGGCAGAAGGAGAAATTCCTGCTGCCCTCAGCCCACGTGGGCACAGTTCCCAGGCAGCTGATCTCAGCAGCAGCTGATTTCACAGGAAGCATGAGCTGCTCAGCCACACTTTCTACATATTTGGAATAAAGTGACCCACACCATTTCCCTCCAAGCAGTTCCTCATTCAGTCCAACCAGAGAAAGACAGATCTGGGTCTGCCTGTGCTTCCCCTTCCCTGCTGAGGGCAGGTGAGCATGCAAGGTCTCAGGGTAGCTTTGCCCTTGGACACACACATGCCCAGATGCACACAATGCCCATGCATGCAGCATGTCCTGCCTGTTACCTGGGAACACCTCACACAGGGGGGCTGAAGGCACAGCTCCAGGGTTGTTCAATTGCAGCTGCACAGACCAGAAGGGAAAAGAGCAGGCAGAGAGACAGGGCAGTAAGCTGGGAGGTGATGGAAGAGGATAGATGAGAAGAAAGCAGAGAGACTTCCCACACTCACAGCATTTGCCATCTCACAGGCTCCATCAGTGCCTGCTACTGCAACCACCCCTCTCCACCCTCCCCCCAGCTCCTTGCTGGCCTGTGCCAGCTGTGCCCAGCTGTTCACCAGCACACCTCATGCCCACCAGCCTCACAGAAGGGGACACTGCCCCAGCCCAGGCAGAGTTTCTGTGCCAGAGCCCTGCGGCCACATCTCAGTGGGGAAGGCAAGTGGGCACTCACTGGCATGAAGTTGGCATTGATGTAATCTGAGTGTGGATCTTCCCCCAGCTGGCTCAGCTTGACCCGAGAGTGATCATCTGAAAGAGACCCCACACAGGTGAGACCCCAGGGAGCCTTCATCAGGGTGAGTGGTGGGGCTGGGTGAGCCCCAGGGACCCTTCCCCAGGACATGGGGCTGGGTGAGCCCCCAGGACCCTTCCCCAGGACATGGGGCTGGGTGAGCCCCCAGGACATGGGACTGGGTGAGCCCCCAGGACATGGGACTGGGTGAGCCCCAGGGACCCTTCCCCAGGACATGGGGCTGGGTGAACCCCCAGGAGCCCTTCATGAGGACATGGGGCTGGGTAACCCAGTGGGAGAAGCCTCAGCAGCTCCTGCAGGGAGGCTCTGTGCTCTGCCAGGCACCTTCTCCCCAGAGAGGTGGGCACTGCCTGCCAGCTGGGCTAGCAGGGCACTGGCAAACAGAGCTGGGGTCATGAGGGCCACCAGTGAAGCTCATGGACCCCCTCTGGTCTCCTGGTGGGACCCATCCTGGGCTGGGCTCACCCAGCACAGCTGGAGGAGCTGGGCAGGAAGGTGGCTCAGCCCTGCCTCAACCTTTAACCCTTGAGTCTCCAGCAGGAAAATGGAAACTGAGCCCATTTCAAGAGTCCTGCTGCCAGGAAAGGAGCCAGGCACTGGCCCTGGCAGGGGTGCAAGGTGAGCCTGTCCTTGGACACTGCCCTGTGAGCTCCCACCCTGGAGGCTGGGGGAGAAGGGAGGAGACAGCACTTACAGGGTAACACATGGGGATATCTGTTCTTGGAGACATTTGCTGGCAGCTCAGCCTCTACCTTGGACTGCTCCTTCCCAACTTCCTTCAGCTCCTGTAGGACAGGGGGAAAGAGAAGCACAAACATTGCTCTGGAGAGCTCCTGGTCAGCTCAGCTCCCTGCTCATGGCCTGTCTGGAGGGTAAAGAGCATTACCCTCACACAGAGAGCTGCTCCTCTCCCCCCTCACATGGCCAGTGCACTCTGAGCCATGGTGGCTTTTCCCTCTGCCTTTTCCAACAGCATTGTTCATATTTAAAAGAAAAACCCAAGAACAAGTTCTGGGGGAAAAAGCCTTGGAAATCTACCACAAAGCTCAGAGGATTTTCTGCTGAGCAAACAGAAATATCTTGTGCTGCATCTGTTTCTGCCCCTGTCCTCACTCAAGAAGCCAGAAAAGCTTGATCTGGGGAGGGTTTGAAATTGCTGATGGGAGTTTGAAGATGCTGCAGCAGAGCAGTCCAGAGGCTGCAGGTGTTGGCAGTGGGAGCCAGGCAAGGCAGCCTGAGGTGAAGCTCACAGCCTGACCCTGAGGTCTGAGAGTGCTCCTCGACCTCCCCTCTGGCTGCAGGCTCTTTCCTACCACTGCCAGGGTGGTTCTCACCACCTCCCCTCAGGCCAGGGGCTCTCTGCTCTGTGCTAGTTCATCTCACACCACATGTGCTTTGAGCAGAGCTTGAACAAAGCAGGTTTTGAGCAAAGGAACTGCTTGACACTTGGTCCATCAGATCTTCAGCCTCCAAGGTTGCTCCTCAGGCTGGCTGGATTGCTAGAGATGGGTGACCACCCCTGGAGAGGAGAACTCCATATTGGACAGCCAACAGCATGAGGCACTGAGTGCAGAAACCAAATGTCATCTCTAGGAGGTGTCACTGACATATTTTCTGAAGAAATCCTTCACCAGGATTTCTTCTCTTGGGAAGCTGGGAAGCTTCAGCTTGTCCATGTTTTGCTCCTCTGGAATGTGATTTGGAGAATTGTTTACCCAGCATGTGAATTGTTTTTAATTAATGGCCAATCACAGCCAGCTGGGTTGGACTCTCTGAGTCTGTAAGGAGATTTTATTATTCATTCTTTGTGAGCCTTCTGATGTCTCCTTTCTCTTTCTTTAGTATAATTTTAGTATATTGTAGGAGTGTTGGGGGGTAGGATGGTCAGGATGGACAGAGATGAGAGATCTCTGCAGCCAGGGCTGGGAACTTGTGGGTTATTGCAAAGGGCCTGGGTGCAGGGCCCTGCTGGGAGCTGCCAGCCACAGCTGGAGCAGGCCCCAAAGAGGGAGAGAGAGGTAAAGAGAGAGAAGGCAAGAGTGTGGTAAAGAGGATGAGAGGGTAAAAGAGAGGATAAGAGAGTAAGAGAGCAGGGTTCCCATTACAATACCATAAATCTTCTTCTCTGTTGAATATTCTGATTCTCACTGACCAATCTAGTCCAAGATACAAATCCTATAGCATTTCCATACAGCCTATAAGAATCATTACATTACCATACTGTGTTACATTTTAAACCCTACAAACTCCTCTTTGGGCCCCTTCTGCCAAGCTGGCAGGGTCTGCTCTGCCCCTTGGGCCTGTCTGCAAGCAGAGGGTGTTGTTCCATCAAAAGGGGATCACCTTCAGCAGCCACACCATTGTTTTCCAGTTGTTCAGTAACTGAGGGATCTCAAAGCTTGCTTTCATTTCAATCTCGCTTATAGCTTCCATATTCTCAAAATCTTTTGCCAGACAATCATATTTATAAGGCTTTCCTGTTTCATCTTCCCCAACAGTATATCATTTTCACATAATATAATAATATAATATAATATAATATAATATAATATAATATAATAATAAATCAGCCTTTTGAGAACTTGGGAGTCAGATTCTCATCTCTCACCTCATCCTGGGGACCTGTGGTGGTGTTTGCAGGGGTCCCAGGATGGGGAAGAGATGAGAATCTTGACTCCATTTTTCAGAAGGCTGATTTATTATTTTATGATATATATTATATTAAAAGAAAATTATATATTAAAACTATACTGAAAGAATAGAAGAAAGGATTTCATTAGAAGGCTAGCAAGGAATAGAAAAGAATGATAGCAAAAGCTTGTGACTCTCAGAGAGTCCAAGCCAGCTGACTGTGACTGGTCATTAATTAGAAACAACCAACATGGACCAATCAAAGATGCACTTGTTGCATTCCCCAGCAGCAGATAATTATTGTTTTTCTTTTCCTCTGAGGTTTCTCAGCTTCTCAGGAGAAAAATCTTGGCAAAGGGATTTTTCAGAAAATATCATGGCAACAGGGACCCACAAACAGCACCACAAGGAGGGTCTCATCTCACCTCAAACTCCTGGAAAAAAGCATGGTTAGCATTTGCTGTCTTCATCTCATAGTACTGCTTGAAGTTCTGCAGGGGGACTGGCCGGTGGACGTTTCTGCAGGAAATGAAGTCCAGAGGAAAACTTGCCTTAGTTACTGGGAGGCCTGGCCAGCCTCAGGGGCCACTGGGACAGCCCTGCTGGGACACCTGGAGGCACACAGGGAGGGTTTACAGCCACCTCACTGCCCAGGGAAGGTCCAGCAGTTTAAATACTGGAGGGATTTCAAGGTGATGAGAATATTGTCCTGCTGCAGAAACTCACAGAGGAGGAGGTGTGGACAATGCATTGACTGGGAGTGGAGCTGGGCAGTAAATACTGAACTTGGGAAAGGCTGATTTATGAAAAAACTGAGGGGAGGAGACAGCTGGACATTTCCTGAGTCAAAGCTTGAAAAAGGAAGTAGGTAAAGGACAGTGGGAGCTGCAGTGGGGCCATACAGAGGGCAGACTCCAGCACTCACCTCAGGCTGTAGGTCACCATCTCCTGGGGTGGGCTGCTCTTCTTGGTTCTAGAATCAAAGCACAGGGTTAGGGAATAATGTGCTCTGACTCTGTGATTCAGATGGCTGAATAATTGCTTTATTAAGCTATTCTATATTACACTAATACTATATTAAATTATGTATTAAAGAGATATTATACTAAAGAATATTACCCCCAACACAATTACAAACACAGTCAAAACCTCCTTCTTAATCAGCCTAATCCCAATAGCAATCTACATCCACTCCAGAACAGAAATCCTCACCTCCTTCTGAGAGAAAATTCATTACAAGCTTCAAAATCCCCATCAGCCTAAAAACAGACTTCTACTCCCTTACCTTCTTCCCCATTGCACTGTTCGTATCATGATCTATCCTACAATTTGCAACATGAATTGAAATAAAGAATTGAATAAAGAAATACTAAAGAAAAATCTGTGACTATCTCCAGTCACAACACACATAGATTTAATTAGTCAAGGAATTAAAATAACTTTCACTAATGTCTAATTAACAAATTACTTTGAGTAAATAATCTCCATAACACATTCCACATGTGCAAAACAACAAAAGCAGTAAATAAAGATAAGAATAGTTTTCTCTTCTTCTTTGAGCTTCTCACTATCTTTCCCAGAGAAAAATCCTTAAAAACTTGTGCCAGCTGCTCTCTGTGAAGAGAGCTGTGGCTACACACAGGAGCTGTTACTTGGCCTGCAGTGCAGAGATTGATGCCATGAGGTATTGTGGACCAGTGGCAGGCACACTGTAGGGTTTTGTGACTTAACTGCACATGGGCAGCTCTTCTCTCCCCTCTTCCTTTGGCTTCTGAGTTTCCCAGGCACAATTCCACTAGCCCACGTGCTAGTTTGTCTAAGTCTCTTTTTACACCCTCTCCCTGCTCTCCTCCAGGCTTGGCACTGAAGGTTGGGTATCAACAGGTAAGATATGGCTCATGCTCACCTCCTTGCTTTGAGCTGTTTCCAGTAAACCAAAGCAAAAACAGCTGCAAGTGTCAGAAGAAACCCCACAATGATTCCAGCAATTATTGGCATTGAGAGTGGACCTGTGTCTGCACTGGATCCAGCAGCTGGAATTGAAAGGAGAGAGTATAGAGAGAAGAATCAGTAAAAATGTTTTTTATGATGAGGGTTGTGAGGCCCTGGGACAGATTTCCAGAGCAGCTGTGGCTGCCCTATCCTTGGAAGTGTCCATGGCCAGGATGGACAGGGCTTGGAGCACCCTGGGATAGTGGAAGCTGTCCCTGCCCATGGCAGGGAGTGGAACCATATCAGCTTTAAGTCCCTTCCAACCCAAACAATTTTATAATTCTATGATATATGGCTGCATTTATTCTATTTATTATATTTACTATAACCTATGAGCTCCCTCTGGCTGTTCATTACCTCTGAACTACACAGCCAGGTAGGGAAGATGCTACTCTCCAGCTTACCTGAGAACATGGTGAATGTCACAGCAGGGGCTACTGGGTCATATTTG